>NW_013666902.1:249059-258613 GCF_000517525.1 Limulus polyphemus | reverse complement strand
TTACCTACACTTGTTTTTTAAACTGTGTAATGTGGTACTTTGTGTTACTTACCTACACTTGGTTTTTAAACTGTGTAATGTGGTACTTTGTGTTACTTACCTACACTTGGTTTTTAAACTGTGTAATGAAGTACCCTGTGTTACTTACCTACACTTGGTTTTTAAACTGTGTAATGTGGTACTTTGTGTTACTTACCTACACTTGGTTTTTAAACTGTGTAATGTCTCTTGTTTTTTAAACTGTGTAATGTGGTACTTTAGGTAAGTAACAAAAGTCATGCATACACTGCATACATAAAACTATCAAGTGTCTTAATGGATGGTTGAAATTCTGTGAGCAGTGGTAACAGCAGTAAAGTTATGTGATTTTATCTTCATTTTGGTGTTATTCAGTTATAATGCTCAATTTTTTTTGTATATGTTTCTAAGGGTATTTAATAACTGGAAGCTTATAATTCAGTGTATCTCAAAATAAAGTATGATAGGCTTCGTAAGCCAAGTTCCTCCAGAGGTTATCTCATTTTTTGTGTATATTATTCAAGTAATGGTATAAGTGGTATTACTTTCCACAATAAAATAAAAGTTGATCAAATATTAATATACCTACAATAAAACTGACTATTAACAATTTTTGTGCATGTGTTTGTATTTATTAGTATTTGCTTACTTTAACACAGACAAAAATAAACCAATCTATTAAATTCTTGGATACAAGTTTTAACCAACAGTTTAAAAGAACACATAATTCACCAAGGGTTGTTTAACCTTGTGGAGAACCAGTTCTTTTTATTCACTTATTACACCCTAATGTAATGAAATTGTGACTAAACTAACAGATGCTGAAGTTATGTAGTTTAAACCTAAAGTAATTCTCAAATTTTCCCACATTTTGAAGCTGCTAAGCCTATTTCATATTTATAAAATTAAATATTTGAAGTCTAAATTGTTCATTACATACTCATTTTTGTAGTTTTCTACCCATAGTAAACCTTTCCCACCATTTGTTTTTCTGTGTGAAGAAACCTAATGCCTTTAGTAACTCATTAATGAGTTGTATTTTAACCGAATACAGCCTACAGATAACATTAATCCATTTTAATACTAGTAATAAACGACTTTATGACACCAAAGTTATTATTTTTCTTTAATAGGATGCTCATTGTTTCACTTTACCATTTGAAGCTTCATATTATCAGTTAGATTTAGAATCTGCTTTAGTGGAAGTTACTGAAAAAGCTTTAAAACAAAACGTTTTGTGTCCAATTAAAGAAAAATAACAAATTTGGTGTTATAAGATTGTTCATTCCCAGTATTAGAAAAATTTTATACACCAATATGTACTACATAAGTTAAATAACATTAATCCATTTCTCTTGTCAGAAGTCTGTACAAAGAAGCTAGACCACTTAATTATTTGAGTTAAAACTTCTCTGACTCTGATCCACCTAACATTAAGCCTAATATAAATAACATCGTTGATTATGTTAATAAAATATTGATATTATTATCACCAACTACACTGGTAGTGTTGTATCACACTAAGAGAGCACCTATGATTCTTTGGTTTTATATATTAATAGAATAATCATAATAAGGTATCTTACTAGTCCTAATTATAGCATTAAATTTGGTAATGAGGAAGGAGAAGGCCCCAACTCTACAGGTTATTGTTAATTTTTCACCTGTGTATGTAGTTTAGATCGACAATATCAAACATGGAAGAAATGTGTTTAAGATTGAAATTGTATAAGATTTTTTAAATTATTCAACTTATAACAGCAGAAATTCAAATCGAAAATGACTCATAATAAACTCCAGTTTGCATTAAACAAAGTTAAGAATAAATTTTCTTACCCCACATTGATATATTACAAGACAAAAAATAACAATAACATGGACAGTTGGAGCCTTCTTCACCATAACATATGACCTTTAAATTTACAGATAAACAATGATAATTTGTTATTACACATAATCTAAAACTCAAGACATGGAATAACTTTAAATTTAATATTGCTATTAATAAAAGTATTATTAAAATGTAATGAAACTCTTGGTCTCCCCACATTGATATATTACACGACAAAAATTAACAATAACATGGACAGTTGGAGCCTTCTTCACCATAACATATGACCTTTAAATTTGCAGATAAACAATGATAATTTGTTATTACACATAATCTAAAACTCAAGACATGGAATAACTTTAAATTTAATATTGCTATTAATAAAAGTATTATTAAAATGTAATGAAACTCTTGGTCTCCGGCTTTTTCTCCATTATCCACGTACATATTCTTATTTTATTATTGCTAGTCGTGCAAGTTAATTAGATGGAAAATGAAAGTCAACAGTGATGAAAAAAGTTTTGACTATTTGAAAGTATATAAATGATTGTTTATCTGAAACGTTTTACCGAACTAACTACACAAACCTTTTTTTTCTAGTTTCACTGGTCTAACTCTAATATTATAATATATTTGGTCATCTGAAAGCTTCAGGGTCATTTCCACAAAACTTTTTCAAAATTTGAAAATTACATACTAGGCGAATCAACAAATTTTCAATAATTACGATACTGACAATAACCAATAAAATGAGTACTTCTTTAAATATGATTTTTGAAACCTTAATTTGTTTTTGTCGATTTAACTCTGAAAAAAAGCGGCCTCTGCTGGAAGTAGTTGAATTTAATAGCCAAAATATCATTTCGCAAAATTTTCTCTTTTCATTTTGCATTGAATCATGATTTGAGTGAATTCAGCTACCAGGAATTTTGCATGGACATAATAAGAATATTGTTTACTGAAATATAAAACTAGGCTGGTCACAAATATTTCTAACACTCATGAAACTATGCATCATAATCTTTAGAATTAGACTGTAAAGACCGTATATTTAATTAGCTATACTCAATGCCTAGTTGGTTTTTAGTTATGATTGTATGGGTAGCTTAGTTTGACTCAAACTTGATGCCTGGTTTTGGTGTATAGTCCTACTTCAAAACCAAACAAATTGTTTGCATTCCACTACTATGCGAATCCTAATTTGATTATATGTTTCGCTCTTTCAAGAAATACTAATGAACTGTGAATTTAGCGAAACAAGTCTGCTACAGTGAAAATAGAAACTCAAAAAATAGATTACCCCTCTACACAGTGGATAAGTATGCCCTGGCCATTGCGTGGGGGTAGGGTCATCTTTTGAAGTTACGTCATTGCATCTACGTCAAGTTTTCTTCCTTGATATTCACATTTTAGTGAGGAAAAGAAATTCGCAAACTTTGTCGTTGTTTTTGAGCACATAGCTACGCATTTGGATACCTGTGCTCTGTCCACTACGGGTATTCGACCTCCAGATTTTAGCGTGCACGTCTGTAAACTTACTTCTGTCCCATCGTGGAACACAAAACTAATGTTAATTATACTAAAGCGATGTTGTTGTTTTTTCGTGCATATAGCTTTTTTGACTTATGTTGATTTAAATTTAAGCAGAAGATAATATATTACGTTGGCTGCAATTCTGGTTTATTTAGAACTACAACTGGGCCTAGCATGACCAGGTGGTTATAGCGCTAGACTCTCAATCTGCGGGTTCGAATCTCCGTCCCACAAAATATGCTCGCCCTTTCAGCTGTTATTATGTTACGGTCAATCCCACTATTCGTTGGCAAAAAGAGTAACCCAAGAGTTGGCGGTGGGTGGTGATGACTAGCTTTGCGGTGAAATACATTACAAAGAAACGAACTAAAACTTATTAAACCTAAAGCTGTGTTTACTGCAGGGTTTGAGTTCCAAATTTTAGCGTTATAAACATCAAGTATACAACTAATCCATTGCTAGAGGATAAGATTTTAATATACATTTAGATCATAGCGTTTTTGTTATAATAAAAAAAATAACATTTTTCAGATATACGAAACAATGGAAGATCTGCTAATCACGTTTAGATTTAGTTATGAAAAGAAAGAACAAGCGTTTAAAAAAAATTTTTATGAAATATTCTAATTTCTACTTCATTGAAAAAGGGCAAATTACTTACGCAATTTCTGGAATGTATTTTTCTGTTACACACAGGCAGCGACATCACTAGTTTACGTATTGAACAATAATGGGTTCATAATACTTAGTCAAACTGGCTAAATCTTGTGAAATAAAGCAGAGTGTGTAGTAGTTATTATGCCAAAATAAACTTAGAAAAGGCATATTATAACCTGATTATATACGTTTTTTTTTCTTCAATATTTGGGGTATCAGACGAAAGTACAAGCTTACGTTTTTCGTTCACCATCTCTTATGAAAAAAAACAGTTAAAATCATACTTGGCATATATAGTAGATATCTTTCGAAACTGAATTAATGCCGATCTGCATCCTTGCCTTGAATATAGGCCTAAGTATTTTGAACGGATTAGGATTTGATTGAATGTGTGTTTGTTTCAGTGTAAACCTACACAGTGAACTATCTGCACCCTGTTCACCTCTAGGAATTACACCCCGGATTTTAGTGTTTTAAGTCCGGATTTGTTGAGGAATAATGCGAAAACTACCAGGATTAACAGTTTATGGAAATGATCCCAAGTTATTGTCATTGTTCAAGCTTCTCATTGCATACTTTTTAAAAAATATATCCGACACTTACGGAATTGTATTAGAAGTATATATATATATGACACTACTTACCCAGAACTAAAATAAAATAAAATAAAAAAGGCTAAAATCATTGTGTGTATACTGAAAACAGAGGAGTCGGTTATTCTTTCTCTGCTACTTTTAAAAAATACGGCAGCAGATAAGATGTTTTAATTTATTGTTTTATTTTCAAAATGCCAACATTACAAGTTTGTTTGTTCATGATTATGGTCGAAAACACATTAATAAAAAAAAGTAACACAAAAAATACATATAACAACGACTATGAATTGCAAGTGTGTTCTATAAAGTAAACTTTGCAAAAATATATAGTTATCTCTCTACATTGTAAAGACAACTTTTTATTTATACACACAAGATCATAAAATATCATTATTTAAAGTTACTTGCTGTATAACCACCACCCTGAGTGCTCAAAGTATTAAAATGTATATAAATATATGTATTTTGATAACAAAAAACAACAGCCCAGTAGTACACGGACGGAGTACCTTCACCTCAGTTTTACATCAAATAAACTACCCATTAGACTCAAACATCCATAAATAAAAATACAATTCATTCTTTTAAAACTGCAGATCCAATAAAAAGACTTATAAATATAAGCTATATGAAATTGAATAACTATATTTAACTGAGAGATTAAAATCAGATTCACTGTTTGAGAATTCAGAAAAAAAAAATTACTCTCCCTAAGTCACAAAGAGTAGCCATTAAAAGATTAATCAAAGCAGTAAATATACTTTTAAAGCTGTTAGTTGCACATAAACAGACGAGGTTAAAGCAACATATTAAAATTTTTATTAAGCTTATAATTCATTAAAAAAGTTAGATACACGCATCTCTCATGAGTTAAGACTACTCGTGCATCAAAATACCAGTCCTAAATGGGTCTTCATATGAGAATAACTGTATCTGTTCTTCACACATACTTAGAAAACTAAATTATTAACAATTAACTACTATTAGAATGGTATATACAGTGACCTCAAATATATTTAAATTAACAGTATTATTTTTTGAAGAAACACTTTCTCGTGAATAACGAATGACATTCCATTCCCTACAAGTTTCGATACTACAGGCAAATGTGTATTTTGTAACATGCAGTAACGTGTACACTGTTTGACTTACATGTACTGAGATCTATATACTGGACTCTCTACTAGCTTATGTTTATATAATGGAATGTAGCATAATAGTAATAATAACGGTCGAAAAATACCTTTGTTTCAGTGCCTAAACAGCACCAAGTAACCTAGTTAAAACAAAATTTTAAATAAATGACCAATGTCCATCCTAAAGTCTTAACATTAAGTCTTTTGATAATGACCTACGTCCATCTTACAGTCTCTTGATGAAAAAAATCAGTGATGTCCATCCTAGTTTTAATAATATTTTGATAAAGAATTTATCTTAATCTACATTATACAAATGTTTAGATCATAAAAAAAAGAAAGGTTAATTCAAATAATCACCTTGCAGGAAATTAATGCAAACTTCTACAGTTTCTCACATCAAAAATAATACATACGTAAATTCATGAAGTAGATAGCTTTTAATGAAATAGAGAATGTCATCAAGAATGAAACTTGCAATCATTAAGTAGAAAACTGTACACGTACCAGGCACAAGGAATGAGAGTAAATAATAAATTCAAACTTTGCACTAATTCATAAATGACTTATTTAGAACTAAAATGTCTGTTTGAAGTATAAAAATAAAAATTACAATATGTATACATAATGCTAAATATTTTCTAAACCTTCTGGAATGTACCACAGAGTAACAAAAGTACTCCAGTTTAAAACCAATAATCTTTAGTACAAAAGAACTTGATTGTTACAAAATTAATTAGTAAAAACACACTAAAAGGTCTTTCGTCTAAAACGTTTGAAACTACACGTGGTATGTTTAAAAAAAACCACAAAATGTACAATAAATTGGTAAAACAAACATGTGAAGGAATCCTATTTTTAGCATTCAGCATTTTTATTTTTAGCTTATTAAACAGCCACAGTTAGCCTCGTGGAGTTTAGGTACGAGAGAGTAGAGAAAGGACGATAATAAAGAACATCCAGAGATGTGATACACTTAAAGAACTGCTTCCTGCCGTACAGTCTACAATTTTCATAGACTGTACGAAGTCATTTCCAAGGTAGACATCAATGTCCCTCTGATCTGGTGGGATCTCTTTCAACTGTTGTGTAGCATCTTGAAAGATAAGATCACTCTGGCCCAACTCTGAAACAAACATCTTAAAGGTAAACTCTTCACTGTATTTGGAACCATAAAACTGTTGACCGTACAGAAACAGCCGTATGTAAGCTTCAATGATGTCCTCCGGTTTGTCTGCACTCGTAACAATAGCATTTGCGGACACCTTGCCGAGATTGCATTCTTCGTACTCGTCATAGCCAGCACGAGTGCCATCCCTACATAAAAGTTCAAAGTCATCTGGCATGACATTACGAGACCACCACTGGGGATTTCTGCCTGCAGTGTTTTCCACAATGGTGGTATGCTTCACGAAGGCTACTTCTCCTCCTCCTTCCACGAGGCACCGGAATGCTCCCGTGTGACCATAAAATGGCTCTAAAGAGTCTCGACTGCAAAAACCAAAGCTGGATCCGTGGCACAGATCACAGAGATTGTCATAACTCCAAAACCCACCAGTGTACTCTCGGGACAGCGCTCCAGGTACGCAACTTTTTTGAAAAAACTCTGCAGCAGCGTGGGCTGAATTGCACCCAAATGATCTCATTCTTTCATTGGTTAGTAGAAAGCTTAACGGCACCACCCATCCTGCCGCCATCCCAATTCCTGTATGGCAAGATCTCTTACCTGTAAGAAAAGTAAGTAATGAATGAATAACATACCCTGAAAAGTTAACTTCAGATAAATTCTATTGAAGTACAATTTATTTTCTATTTCTTATCATTAGCCTAAGTATTAATGTCCAACATTTGATAGGAAGAGAAACATTATCAAAACTGTTTTGAAATCGGGACAGTTTGGGTTTTAAAACTTGTCGTTTTTGTATCTCCTTCTGGATAGAAAAAAAAATAAAATGATTTAAAGTTAGCTTTCCAAATTTATATATATATATTCCAATGTATGAAGGTTTTTAACTTCTTGGAAAACAAAACAGGGATACAGAAGAACATAGAAAAAACATTTGCAATGCAACAGAATCATACCGAAAAATAATTTGAAACGAACCAAAAGGAGGAATTCCATCATCATATCTCAGAAATTAAATAATATAAACCTAAGTTTACTACGGCAGTTTTCTCTACATGCACATTCTGTTATTGTAGTGAATACCAACTACTCTTATGTCTACACTTACACTTGTTTTCATGTTTCACTGTATAACATATTTAGTTTAAACAAAGTTCAACTGCTTAATATAAAATTTAACTAGGCTTGCAAGTCTTTTTAATAAAAAAACTACAGATTTTTTCACAAGCCCAATACTTTGTCACCTAAGGCACTAACTTTTTAAACCGAGATCTTTTCTCTGACGAAATATTAAATAAATAGAGCTTTAAACTAAAGTTTAAACAACACAATAAATTAAAGTGTGCAGAAAGATTTATGGTCAACAAATGAAAAAAATATATTAAAATTAACTGCAGATTTATCATCTATTACACACATTATAAAGATACAGAGGTAAAAATGTTTTCTTTGATCTTCTTAATTAAATACGTCTAAGCCTCTCCACCACCTCAATGTGGGATTCAAGCATTTCTTTATGCAGAGGTGAGTTATTGTCTTGGAAGATAACGTTTTCCTTATTGGAAAATATATTTCCGATAGATACTTATCTTCCCACACATTCTCACCCATCCTCCCTACTTCCAATACATATTTTTTGCCTTGCCTTGTCAAAGAATAACAGTTTCATGAGTGCATAGGATGAGTTACTACACTTAGAGGTTGTATCACCCTCCTATTGGTGGAAGGCTTTTGTTGCATGATGATGTCATCGTGTACCAACACAGTTCATGTTAAACGTGAAATTTAAGTGGGAGTTACTTCAAGGCAGGTGGCATGCAAATTTCCCAGATAGACATGCAATGGGGATTTCCGTGTGAAGAGGTATCTATCAGAGATAAATTATCATGTTAACTTCGTTTAATGAGTGTAAAATTTACCAAGATGGACTCCCTTCAGAAAGCACCCAAAAGGAAGTCCTTGCGTTTGTGACACCCAATGGCAGGTGTTCCATAGGGGCAAATCAAAATGTATAAGGGGAGAAACAAATGAGCCCCCCAAGTGTTGGAGGTATGGGTGCAAAGAAAACATGACCATCCAAGCACTTGCATGCAAGCAGTCACTGAGCCAATGTGGGTAGCATGGTTGGGGCATAATCAGACTATACAGTGTGTGCTCACCCCGACTCTACTAACATGGGAGGAAGGCACACCAGTGTTATGTTTGTAAGGGATGACCCATTCTACACTGTCACCACTGCCCCACTCCTCACCAATTCTTCATGGTCCACACACCAGGGTTATGTTTGTAAGGGATGACCCATTCTACACTGTCACCACTGCCCCACTCCTCACCAATTCTTCATGGTCCACACACCAGGGTTATGTTTGTAAGGGATGACCCATTCTATACTGTCACCACTGCCCCACTGCGAGGAACCGTTTAGTGGCAAGGGTCTTCTTCCATGCTTCACTCCAAGAAGTGTGGGGGGGGGGGGGGGACCCAGTGAAGTGACAGGATCCCCATCAGACCATCAGCTGGAAAGGTCTTTAACTGGAGAGCAAGCAAAAGATAAAGTAAGGAACGTACCTGAGAGCAAAATAAGAAAAAGAAATTGGTAGGGTAAGGTCAAAACTCGAATGGTAAGATACTACACAAACCAAACAGGTTAAATTCGT
>NW_013666902.1:245392-248128 GCF_000517525.1 Limulus polyphemus | reverse complement strand
TAACTGTCGCCATCCGTAATTTTGGAACTATTATCAAAGAACTACAAACAAAGAACAATCAGTAACTCATTCGATGACGAGGAACCCACTTTGAGACTAATAATGGCTGGAGACGGCTTGAATGGGTAATGAAGAAAAACTTTAATATAACAGCAAATGTACAACGTTTCGACAAGGTTTTGTGTCATCAGGTACAATGATGATGACAAAACCTTGTCGAAAATGTTGTACATTTGCTGTTATATTAAAGTTTTTCTTCATTACCCATTCAAGCCGTCTCCAGCCATTATTAGAAAGAACATCAGTTGACAGGAATGGAGTAGAAGGCTGAGAAAGCATGATAATCCACAACACATTGAACAAGAACTGGAGCGTCTCCAACAGTTAACGAGCCTCCAGAAAACATAACAAAAATAAGATCTGTGTGCACAACATTGTAACTCA
This sequence comes from Limulus polyphemus, assembly GCF_000517525.1. Classification (NCBI taxonomy): domain Eukaryota; kingdom Metazoa; phylum Arthropoda; class Merostomata; order Xiphosura; family Limulidae; genus Limulus; species Limulus polyphemus. Next base: position 247,684 of record NW_013666902.1, on the reverse strand, counting down.
CACAGGACTAAGTAGAATTCATGATTAAAATTGAAGCTTTTTAAACAAAAGCTAAAGAAAATGAAAAATCAAAGTTTCGGTAACAAACAAAATCTCATCAAATTGAAGACAGACAGAATTTAAGCATGTCTACGTCATACAATGCTGACGAAAATAATGACATTATCACGAGTGCAAGTGCACAGGGGGAGTTACTGGGCATGGAGGTTGTGTTACCCTCCTATTGGTGGAGGGCTTTTTTAGGTGGGAATTATTTCAAGGCTAATGGAATGCAAATCTCATTGGTTGACATGCGGGGAAGACAGCATTTCTGTGTGTGTTTGTGTGGAGGAAAGTTATCGTATAACAAAAAATGTTTTCACAAAATATATTTGGTTACGATGTAAATGGGTACTTAACATCGTTCAATTGAGGAATTAAAAAAAATATTTCCATGGTTTTTTCAGACTCTTACCTGGAAGTAAGAGCATTTAACAACAGAATTGTAGCCTCAAAGATAGATCACATTACAACATATGCAATATAGGATTATTAAGGACAACTATGGAATATAATAGTGTAATGGTCATAATTTTAAACTCTCTAAAAATACGATATAATGAGGATAATTAAGAATAAGTTTTTGAAGTGACTTTTCAAACATTAACGAAAGATTCGAGGCTAGTTGAATATAACCTCCTCATCGCATTATCTCTTCCGGAAAATCAGTTGGACAAATGGAAAATATACTAAGTTTTAAAGGGTTGAAATTCTTCTTAATTATATAAATATTAGTTTTTGAATTCTACAGTTAACATAACGTACTTAAAATAATAATCTACTTCACTAGAATTTCCAAAGATGCTAAAAAGTTTATTTACTTCACACCTTTCAGACTGATGTACAGTCCTTTGTCAGGGGTTTGAAAGTACAAAAGTCTGGCTTGTTTTGAACTTTGTGCATAGCTTCACGAGGGCTATCTACACTAGCCGTCCCTAATTTAGCAGTGATAGGCTAGAGGGAAGGCAGCTGGTCAACGCCACTCACCGCCAACTCTCGAGCTACTCTTTTACCAAAGAATAGTGGGATTGACCGTCATATTATAGTGCCCTCACGACTGAAAGAGCGAACATGTTCGGTGACAGGGATTTAAACCCACGACCCTCAGATTGTGAGTCCAGCACCTTAACCACCAGGTCATGCGGGCCCTCTGTGATACATTTCTGCAACCGTGCTGTTCAATCTTGATGGTAGTTTGTGTTTAAGTTTAAAATATGTATATCAGTAATTCTTTATTTTTGGTACTTAAAATATAACACGATTTTGGTCAAAATGTTTAATATAGATACAGTTATTCATTTATCTTCAAACAGATTTTCTTTAAGACTCGTGAGGATTACTGTTAATTCTTAATCTCCAAAGCTTACAAGATATTATTGGGATTAAGGCCAAAAATACTGATAACAGTAATTAAACATATTCTAATCATTATGCGTTTTTGCTTCGTGAGAATGTGTACTTAGATTAGTATATTAAATTAAAATTAGATGCATAATTTACCAAGTTAGTGTAGGTAGCTTTCTTTGGTCATACTTTTTTAGTCATTACAGAATTACTAAAACCAACAATTCCATTATGTGACGGAGAAGTTAGAACTACAAACTGATCGTTCATGCACGAATCTCCCGTGGGAAAGATCAATAACAAACATTATACCTTTTAAGTACAAAAGGTCTGTTTCTTTATCAGGCTGCTGCGCCACTGCAACAACATAATAGTATGTGTCGTCCAAGTTGTACTGTTCTGCCACAATTGGAATCAGGTTGTACTTGCTATATCAGATAAAAAAAAAATAGTTATTCTATTTCAAATGTTTCTACAGAACCTAAAAGCTCATAATCCTAAAATCAGATCAGATCCATCAAGAATGAATCTTTGGTCCATCATGGGAATTTACCACCCATACCAGACAAATTCATTGTTACACTCAGAAAGAGTACATTACCCAACTTATTATCTCTATCAGTAGTGAAAATAATCACACTAATAAGAACTAAATCAATGTTTGATCTTATTATTATTTCAAAATTAACTTGTTAATATAATTATTTTAATCTTTTATTACATCAATAGACTCCAAACATCACTTTTTCTCAGATAACAAGCTCTCTATTGATTTTGTAGACGCGACATTCATAAAATCTTCTACAGTAAACTTCACACAGAAATAATAATAATAATAATAAAAAATCACGAATTTTAATCATTTAACTTCAGAGTAGAAAATTATCTTTTATTTCATTCTTGCTTCTG
>NW_013666902.1:235889-244392 GCF_000517525.1 Limulus polyphemus | reverse complement strand
ATATATATATATTTATTTAATATATATTTTACCATTAATATATTTGTTTAATATATTAATGGTAAAATGTTTTATTTTTTTATGCACGAGGCTCTAAGGAAATAATCAGAATAAAATTATTTGATACATAACTGATGCAGAACACTAAAGTCAAACAAACAATAATAATGCAAAACTACCTAAAATGATGTTCACAGTTTCAAATTTTAATTTCTTTCTGTACAAATTTTTATCATAGTTTTAACACGAACATTTTCTTCTTTGTAAGTAGAATTCCACACTTAGAAATTATTTAAATTCAAATGTTAAATTATGGTAAACTCTCCTCTTTGGCTAGTAAAATTTTCAAATAAATTCTCTTAAGTTGGATTTATCTGAATTCTTCCTTTGTTATAATTCTCTAAAAGCCTAAAATTATCCTAAAATGAACAAGCAAAACTCTAGTGATGAGAAAGTAAGATTAGATAAATCAGTAGGTTCTACTCTTAACTTTGCTCTCACCCAAATATCCAGTAAAGGTCTGTCTGTTTCCTTCCACTGGAGCCAAGTCACTTGTTTCATCTTGAAACATCAGGTTTTCTACGTAATCGTACGTCCTACTTCTTCCAAACAAATAAAAGGTTTCATCATTAAACTCATTGATTGAACCAAATGTATCACTTCCTATATATGGAGGGACAGTTGCATTGGTGATATTATATCTGTTTCTATTCCCAGAGAACCTATTGTTATTGTGAAAAACCTCGGCTGCTTTCTGAAATAGCAAGTTAACATAAAAGATGTTTTTAGAACCACAAAAACAAAATGCACAGAAAACAGTTTAAACACTCACAAAATATATATCACCTGTTTATCATTTTAATTTTTAGCTTAGAAAATATTATGGGAAAAAATCGTAAAGTTGTCATTGGAAAAAATTATCAGTTTAGACCATCTCTTGCATTTAGATTGTAACGAGAAATAAAATATGTCTTTAAATTTTTATGGATGTAATTGTTTGTTTTGTTTTTTTTTCCTTTATCATTTCTCCTCTTAATTTTTGATTTTTTTCCAACTTAGATAAATAAAAATTCTTTCAAATTAACTTTTTAAACTTTTTATTCTCAATTAATTTGTTTTTCAATATGAGTTTTAAAAGAACTTTTTTGAATTTTCATATAAATTTGTATTAATTATTTTTTTATGATCTTATCTAAATATCCAAAGTAATTCCTTAAAAAAAAAGTTAATATCTAAACATATATATATATATATACTTTACAGTTTGTGTTAATGTCTTAAGTCATACTTTAATGTATCTTTATAGGTTGTTTTAATGTCTTAAGTCACACTTTGATGTATCTTTATAGTTTGTGTTAATGTCTTAAGTCACACTTTAATGTATCTTTATAGGTTGTTTTAATGTCTTAAGTCACACTTTGATGTATCTTTATAGTTTGTGTTAATGTCTTAAGTCACACTTTGATGTATCTTTATAGTTTGTGCCAGTGTCTTAAGTCACACTTTGATGTATCTTTATAGTTTGTGTTAATGTCTTAAGTCACACATTGATGTATCTTTATAGTTTGTGTTAATGTCTTAAGTCACACTTTGATGTGTCTTTATAGTTTGTGCCAGTGTCTTAAGTCATACATTGATGTATCTTTACAGTTTGTGTTAATGCCTTAAGCCATACATTGATGTATCTTTACAGTTTGTGCCAGTGTCTTAAGTCACACTTTGATGTATCTTTATAGTTTGTGCCAGTGTCTTAAGTCATACATTGATGTATCTTTACAGTTTGTGCCAGTGTCTTAAGCCATACATTGATGTATCTTTACAGTTTGTGCCAGTGTCTTAAGTCACACTTTGATGTATCTTTATAGTTTGTGCCAGTGTCTTAAGTAGTACTTTGATGTATCTTCTTAAGTCATATTTTGAGTATATTTATAATTAGCAACACTACCTAGAGTCACCAGTCAATGATTTAAGGGGGTAAATTAAAATCCCAATACTCTAGACGGAAGTGACAGTACGTATTTTTACAACATTACCATCAAAAACTTCTGATACATTTTCCGTGTTTCGGGAAGAGCAGCAGAACTGGTCACAACAGCATGAGAAGGTACAAACCCCCAGTTACAAGAGTTGTAGTCTCTGATGGATCTGGTTCCACCATGAGGACAAAGTAAACGGAACTGCGACATGGAGAGTTGCTGGTACTTCGGTTTGGCTAATTCTTCTTCTACCGTTGTATGTTTTAGAAAAGCAACGTCTCCTTTGTTAACAAAACAAGAAAAGGCTCCTCCAAACTCAACATAGGGGTCACTTCCAGAGCAACGATCTCCCTTTTGTGTCGCACATAAGTTACACATCTTCTGTGGGTTGTCGCCTGGTGATATTAAGATTTATATACTTTAAGTAAAATGAATGAAACAAGTTACTAAGCTGATACCCGTCTCAAATTATCTAAACTTAAGATAACTCGGCACTGAAAATACATCTATATGTAAATCTATCTAGTTACATATTTGTAAAGCACAGTAAAAATACCGTAATCAAGCACTGAAAAAAAAGACAAGTTAGCGATAAATCAAGATTTATTCAACACAATACAAAACAACAACTGAAAATTATTTTATATACTTCTCAGAAATACTGACATTGATAACAAAAATATATCAGATGCATAGTTTTGTTCAAGCAAAAAAAAAATTACTTGTATCCAATTGTAACTTTTCAGAACAATTCTAAAACCTGGAAATAAAAACAAATATTTTAAAAAAGATTCTTACCAGCAGGATGATATTTGTCTTACCAGTTATACCGTACGTGGCTATAAGTACTCTTACCAGTTGGATTGTATTTGTCGATAAGGGAATTCGGTGCACAACTGTCGTTAAAAAATTCAGCAGCAGTTTTTATTATGTTGTTACAATCGGTGATTGCTAGAACTTCTGTTTCGATCAGTGTTGCCATGGGGATGATCCAACCGGCCATCTGCCCGACACCGGTAAAGCATGCTTTCTTGTCTCGCAAGTCTTCCAAACTTTCAATCGTAGAACGTGTGTGAATAACTGCCACAGCATAGAATCCAGCAGTTTTTTCTGTCAAATAAATTATAAACATATTTTGATAAACAGGTTTAAATAATTATACCCAAAACTCGAGAGCTTTTGAACAGTCGACCGTTCTTCTTCGGAAGTAAAGAATAAACACCATTTAATCGCCCGAAGAAGAATAGTCAACTACTCAAAAGCACTCAAGTTTTGGGTCTTTCTTTGAAATTCATTGCACCTTTTGTGCGTGATCCCGTGTGTTAAATCTTTTATCATGATTAATACAACGTCAAATAGTAACATACTGGTATTCATCATTCAAGTTCCCAAGTTTAATACTAGAAAATAAAATTTTTTTCCCACCTCATTACTTTTACATTATCTACCATATATATTAGTCCTAGAGTTCTTTAAACACTACTTAAGAGCTTATGTCATTGTTTGTTATAATCAGATCTTAAAAAACAAACGAGTCATAGTAATAATGTAAACAAAAACAACATCAATACTGAAATTAGCTCCACTAATAACCGCTATTTATTTTACATATAAATGGGGATTAATTTCATCTAACTTTTTTTTTGTAATTTTTGCATTGGGTGTTGTGCAGCACGTACTCTGTCCAAAGTTAACTTTTAGTTTGTATTTCTACCTATCACATCTTCATCAATGTCACCATCTCAACCTTCCATCACATTGTTTTTCAAGATGTCGTTAGTAATCTCATTCATGTTTCTTATCACAAGTTAATGAGCTGATATTAATTCTTAACAGATAAGTTTTAGGGTTTTTGTTGCAGCATTCTCACAGCCAAAATCTAGCTCTGGAGTAGAAAATCCCTTTAACTATATGCCAGAGTGACATCTATTCACTCAGACTTGAATATGTTTATTTCTTATTAATTTAATCTCTAATCTAGTCTTCAACTCGTGATGTAACTTTAGTCTTTAACTCGTGATGTAACTTTAGTCTTTAACTCGTGATGTGACTTTAGTCTTTAACTCGTGATGTGACTTTAGTCTTTAACTCGTGATGTGACTTTAGTCTTTAACTCGTGATGTACTTTAGTCTTTAACTCGTGATGTGACTTTAGTCTTCAACTCGTGATGTGACTTTAGTCTTCAACTCGTGATGTGACTTTAGTCTTTAACTCGTGATGTGACTTTAGTCTTTAACTCGTGATGTGACTTTAGTCTTCAACTCGTGATGTGACTTTAGTCTTCAACTCGTGATGTGACTTTAGTCTTTAACTCGTGATGTAACTTTAGTCTTTAACTTGTGATCTTCTCCATTATTTTATATTCTATTGTTTAGTATACAGATTCTTTAAGAAATATCTTACTTGACACCTTTAATATTTACCAGCCTGTTTCAACTGCACTAAATCAATTGAAGCACGAGTAGCATCATCAATTACACTAAAAACAACAAATATTTAAATATAGGAATAAAATTATGTTTTCTGAATACATTGTATCTATGATAATATTACTGTACTTTTAATTATATTATGATAGACACTGTTTAATCCAGTACACTGACTGATAAAAATTGAATTGTATTTTCTTTATATGTTCAACTATATCAACAATATAACTTCTGTCGTTAGGAATGCTTTTTATTTATAACTTCTGTCGTTAGGACTGCTTTTTATATAATTCAATTCATATTCCAAATTACTAGAATGTAGAATCAGAACAAATTTTAAATGCTCTATCTGTATAAGTATGAAAAGTTGCTAATTTTTTAAAAATGGAGGACGTATGTTAAGCAAAACCTTCAGATTAACAATTTAAAAAAAAGTTGGATTGCTTATAATTTAGATATGGTTAAAAAACTTATTGTAAACAAACACAATAAAAATGCACAATTGCTTTGAAATCAAAACAAATTTTAAATTTACAATTTTATAAATCAAAATGTCACAGGAAAGTTTTAAAAAAAAGTTGAAAGACATAAAAATAAATAATTGAAATTACAACAAAGGTAAGCATTTTTAATTGCTTGAAAAAAACATATAATGAAATATTTTGAAATTAATACAAAATATCCCAGACAAAATTTCAAACTATTTTATCCAGCAGATTTTTTTTTGATTTTTTGCAATACCATAAAACAAACCATACAATACTTGCTTTGAAGCAACACAAATAATAAAATATAGAAATTATCAAATATATTTTGTATAGAATTTTAAAAAAATTGAAAGTTTTACTGGCTGTTTTAAAAAAAAATATTTTTTGTAAATACCTGCACCATATCGCTCGCTCAAAATAGGAACAAGGCTGTGGAAACGGCCAGCCACGTAAACCTCACCCGCATCTAATGTCATGAGGTTAGCACGACCTCCATCTATCATATTCATACAAAGGTTTTTGTCTTCTCCTCTTCTGCATTCAAGTTGTACATCAAATTTGTAACTATTTCTAATAGCATCAGCAAAATCTTTGCATTTTTGAAATTCCACATGACTTACGGTACACCAAGATACTGTTTCCCCCTCTATGCCTCTACAAACTGAAAGATAAATAAAATAAAAGGTTTCTTCTGATCTAAAACTAAAAAATATTCAAGCATTTCTATATAAATATCAAAGGCTTGTATATGTACCTCGTTATTCTACAAAGGTGCAAAGACATCAGTTAGTAACCAAGTTGAAAACACAATAATGGCTACCTTTTACTTTTGACTAATTACAACATTAACAGGCCCCTCAAGAGCCAGTGTTGAAAACAAAAACTACTCAATCTAGTTTTTTTTTTATTTGAACTGAAATTTTTTGGACATTTTTATAGGCTAAAAAGAAGGCATTTCCTACACTCTTTTAGCATTGAGGCTGCTAAAAGTGATTTGAAGTAGCAAGGTGACTGAAATTCGTTAGTGCATCACAAGTTTAATGGGCAAGCAAAAGAAGCATGGAAGTCTCCAAATGACACACAGAGGTATTCAGGAACCATTTAGAACCACCCTGGTAGATACTATATTAGATGATTATATTTGTGACAACAAATTTAGCCCAACACCAACTAAACCTCCAAATTTCTTAGCATATATTATTCATATATTTTAAATTTAACTGCATTATTGCTAATTATACAGTCACTGGTCTCCTCAAAATACTGTCAAGTTTTGCTCTGAGCATAAATGGGTACACTTGATTAAAAACTTTAAAAATTCATCACATTGGTTGATAGGCAGTAAAAACTAAAATAAAGTAAATTGAATCCCAAAAATCAGGTACCCCATCTCTGGTAACATTATTTTTGTTGTGTAATTCACCAACCTTATATATATATATATATATTTGTTTTTTTATTAGCTGTCTTAAGTTTTACTGTTAGACATGTAAAATCGCAAGTTCACCTTCAATTTTCGAAGGCGGTTATTTAATTTTAAATTTTATTCTAATGTCTAGTGCTAGTTGTATTAGGAATAAACAACTAATTAATATTAAAAAGCGAAAGGCCTCGTCGGCACTGGATAAGGAAGATGTATAGTGGTTTACATAGAACGTATTTTCCTTTGCTTTCAAATTCAAGTTTCGGGTTTACTCGTAGGTTCTTCTCTTACAAATTACAGTTACACTTACAAGAGTAAGGACCTTAGAATAATTTATTCCTATTATTACTGGCACTACTGATACTAGTAGATACAACTACTAGGTAAGAAGTAAGAGAAAAACCTAAATGTTCGACCATTTGCATTAACCCTAATATATGTTGCAACTTAAATGTTCGACCATTTGCATTAACCCTAATATATGTTGCAATTGCAAGGAAGCACACTTTTTAAATTTATGTGGGTTTTTTTCGAAACTCACCGTGTACAAATAAAATGAAGAAACTAAAAATAAAAAGGATGATTTGTTTTTCTATTTCAAACATCGTAGTTTTAAATCCAACCCCACCCAAGTAAAGTAATTTCAGAACAACGATTTTATCTTAGCGCCATCTGAGATACAATAGTTTTTGTCTTATGTATGATGTTTTTGTTTTATATTCTGAATATAAATAATCATCAGAACGCAATATTTAGAAACTTCAATTTAAATTAGATTTTTAAAAGTTATATATTTTAACTTTAATAATCCATAGAAAGGTATATTATTTGGTGGAGTTGTTTAAAAAGTGTAATAATATTGATCCCGAGTACTAAAGTAAAATCTGACTATAAAGTAGCACGATAAAGAGGAAATTAAGCATAAGACAAGTATTAATTTTTTTATTGAATAAAACATAATGTCTGGTCACTTAGGATCTTACCAGAAAATGGGCGAGTCTTTATTAACAATAATGAATCTAGGGAATTTGTCTGAAAGGTGTCTGAGAAAATAATGATGGGTATTTACCACTGAGACAATTGTCACTATTAGACCTCAGACACCCTCATGTAGAATAAACTGCTGTCGCCACTGGAATCTGTGGAAAACGGCCTAATCAGAAAATGTAGAGTTTGGTAAGATTATGAAACAAAAACAAAAAATTCTGTCAGCACTAACTTAAAGATAATGATGGACAGTCACACGTCATCACAGCCACAAATGGTTCCTTATCACACAAATAACGAGAGATCTGGTTGAACAACCATAGTCTCGTAGAGCAAGAACAGGTGCATAAGACTGATGGAGCATTCAAACTTTTTACAAGTAACACAGGGGTGGAACTGGGAGTCATGTTTTCCTCTGGAGTACTAAAAGCAACGAACTGCAAAAATACAGTGCTACCAGTATAATATTTCTGAACGACTCGTAGGTAGTTTATTGAATAAAACTCTGAGTAATTGGTCCCCAAATGGATGATAAGATCATCACCGCGAAGTATGTGCCAGGCTATGCAGGAGTAAAACTAAACGAGGAAGCTGACAAGCACGCAAGAAAATCCACTATATAAAATATGACACAATTCTATTGGCAGGATATCGACCATTTCTGCAACAGTAAAGTGAATATGGCAACCATGGAATGAGACTGTTGGTAAACAAAGTACCATACGGTGTAGCAAGGAAAAGCAAAATGTTGAGAATCAATAAGATAGTATATAACCAGAAAGCCACTGGTGACATCAGTAAAGGAACATTCTTCCACCGTCTGCGAGGCAAATGATCTCCAAACGAGGAGTCAGCTCCTGTCGGTGCAAACCACGAAATTGTCACATAGTACCCAAATCAACATAGCAATAACACTCAGTTCCTAGATGGCACTGTCACTTATGCACACAGTCTAGGTTAGTTTAAAACAACATGCAAATATTTCTACCTGTATCATAATTTGAAAAAAGATTTTTGAAAGATAAGATAGTTTTAACATTCTATTTTTTCACTGGATATTCATTTAGTAAATATTATAATATAAAGTCAAAAAAGGTTTAATATTTTCAGGGGCGGATTGGCCTATCGGGATACCGGGACTTGTCCCGGTGGGCCGATAGTCCAACTCAATTTTGGGCCGATCTACATAAAAGTATTGC
>NW_013666902.1:220994-234981 GCF_000517525.1 Limulus polyphemus | reverse complement strand
GCAATACTTTTATGTAGATCGGCCCAAAATTGAGTTGGACTATCGGCCCACCGGGACAAGTCCCGGTATCCCGATAGGCCAATCCGCCCCTGAATATTTTTAAAGCTGTAAGTCAACGACCCGATACCCTACCTACAATGATTTATTCTATATTTGCGGTATGTGACTAAACAAATGATAGATCTTACTGAATATATCTAAAGTGAGCCAGTGACTCAAAATTTATTTTCAAAATACGTACATAGAAACGATAATTTTGATCACACGAAAAGGTAGATCATCGTATAATAAAATATAACTTGTTTTTAAACTTACGAAAAGTTAAACAATAATGCAGAACTATCTTAATGCACGCCATTCATTTAACAATATTCTATTTTCTTTTTGAATACCATATTTAAATATTTCAAGTTATAAAACATTTGTATTGATGGTTTTAAATTAGAAAGAGATCAACACCATCACTTCAGGCTAACAAAAGTTCACGGACTCACAACACTAAATTTCGGAATTCGGTTTCCCATGATGGAAAGAGCGCAGATGGCTTACTATGTAACTTTGCGCTAAAAACAAACAAGCCTAATTCTACGCACAAGGCCTAATTACGTACGATCGTTGACTGCACAAGCACTCCGATGCAGAAATTGTGCTGGTATGGCTTTCACATGAAACACGTGACCTGTTTATACCTAGTAATATTCTTCTAAACCACCATCATTATACAGGCATAATTTCTGTTACAACGTAAAGGACCATATGTTTAACAAGTACTATACAATTACTCATGTAGTAGCCGAATTATGATTACATACCTACTAATTATTGGCTAATACATTTTAAAAGTTATTACGGCAGCATAGAAGAGGGAGTGAGAATGCAGGAAAACAAAGTATTGTACGATGTAGCTAGGAGAACCAAAAGATGGAAAATCATTATGATAGTACATAGCTAGAAGGCCACTGGTAACATCAGTAAAGTTTGTTTGTTTATTTGTTTTTAATTTCGCGCAAAGCTACACGAGGGCTAGCCGTCCCTAATTTAGCAGTGTAAGACTAGAGGGAAGGCAGCTAGTCATCACCACCCACCGCCAACTCTTGGGCTACTCTTTTACCAACGAATAATGGGATTGACCGTCACATTATAACGTCCCACGGCTGAAAGGGCGAGTATGTTTTGTGGGACAGGGATTCGAACCTACAGATTGCGAATTGAGCGTCCTAACCACCTGGCCATGCCGGGCCTAACATCAGTAAAGGAATTTTCTTCTACCTACTGTAAAGAAACCGGCCTCCACATGAGGGGTCAGCGCAACCCCTTTGATTGTCACTTAATGATAAAGATGGTTTACCTTTTAATAAAATTTTAAACTTATCTAAGATAGCGAGGATTACTTATCCTTTTTTGTATTGTATTTTACACTATACTTTATAATATATACTAGCAATTACTGCCACCCTACTCCATAGTATACCCTAACCTCACATTTCATAGCTAACTGAAATAAATACATTTTGTCGGAATCAAAGAGGCAGAAAAGTGCAGTTGAGGCAATCAAACGTCAGTACATTCCTTTGTGAGCCAATCAAGATTAAGATCATTCACGAAATGAATTCGTGGCGTATTCATAGGATAATTATTGGTAAAAATCAGTCAGATTAACAACTTCTAATATATAGAAAAGCCACTGGGCTTTGGTAGGCCCTCATTAGCGGACTTGCAACGCTAGAAATTGGTTTTCGACATCCGTGGTGGGCAGAACACAAATAGCCCATTGCGTAGCTTTGTACTTAACTTCAAACAAACAAAAGCGTTTTGGTAACACTACGTTCCAACAATAGCTTTTATGTCATGTTGTTTGGCAACAAAAGTATAACCTAATATTGTTGTTAGTCAATGTAATGAAAGTATAAAATGAAATGTATAGACAACAAAACTGGAAAATATTTATTGATTTCTTAATTTAGAGTCTCCGTTGATTAAAGAGGTTTTATTATTATTAAAAATGTTGGTGGTTTAACAGAAAATAGCTTAATTCAGAAACAATTTATGTTTAAAATTGAAACGATATTTTTACTTTTATGACAGATTTTATATACTTGGCTCTAGGATAGGTGATCCTACACAACGTCTTTACTTTAGACTTATTATAAGGTTTCACGGCACCCCCTTGCACCACCATCACTAAAATTGTAATGTGCAGACAGCAATCGAACTATTCTGTCTGGATAAATGCATTTTGGCTTTTATTACTTCTCCTGTTTCGAGAAAGCAGGAGAAATCATGCGTAGTGTGACACACACACACTTGGTTTTATATAGATTAGATTAATTTGTTGAACATCAGTATGTAAGGATGAAATAATAAATATTAATTTTCTCTAATTTTAAAATTGATTGACCCGCCAGTAACTTTGTGAAAAATTTAGCAAGCAAACAGACAAATAATATGAAAATGTATTATTTCACATTAAATAGCAAATGTTTAACTGGACTGTTTGTTTTTTATTCCTCACAGTCTTCTTTTTTTCTTAATAAAAGAGTGTTACAATAAAAAAAAAAGAGAGAGACTAAGTAAAGAACTCGATTGAAAGCATAACAGTATGAAATATTTTAAAGCAATTTGTAATGGATTATTTTGCTTTTATAAGAATTTTCGTAATGCATAATTAACCCATAAACGTTTAAAAACATTATACAAATTATCGTAGCTAGAGTCTCCCTTTTGGTCAGCGGTAAGTTTAGGGAGTTAGAATGCTAAAATCCAAGGTTCGGTTCTCCGCGATGGAGAGAGCGCGGATTATAGCCCATTGCGCAGCTTTGTGTTTAATAAAAACCACCAACATGAACAAATGAATAATTAGTGAAACTACAATACGGCGACAGTCACTCCGTCTGTACTGGGTATGCAATTTGTGCAATTCTGTGAGAATGTTTTTTTTAGGGGTCGGATAGGGTAGCGGTATGCAAACGTTTTAATGTTAGATGTTACAATCCAAACCCAAGAAACAGCGACTTTTCGTTCAAAAGGTAGGTAAGTTCAGAAATTTATTATACTTCTGTAAAAATTAAAGGGTCGGTATATAATTAAAACTGAATCAGAATAAATAGAAAATAAAGCTTAGCACTATGAAAAAATATAGTCTCTAACTTACAGGTTATTGGTATTTTGTTCCTGTGACAAAAATTTTCCGAATAATTTTTTTGAATAAATAATAACTATAATGAAACACTGATTGATTAATTTGGTGATTATCTTAAGCAGTGTTGTTTGTTTCTAAGTGATATGTGTGAATTTTGTTGTACATTAGATATCTTTATTTTCAGATCTTCGAAATAAACAATTAAATAGATACGGTGATATCGACGTTTTTATACTACTCCTGATTATTTCATTATTTATATCGTCAACTAGTCATAATGTGAGAAATTGTAAAGGGTTTAGAATAATTCTAGACATATATCGTAATTAATTCAAACATTTCTTTGATGTCAACGCTTTCTGAAATAGTGAGACTTGCAAAATATTTGAATTTTAATAATTCTATCCAGATAATGTGATATAGACTTGCCTTGAGCTCGTTTCTAACGTCCTAGGAGGCAACATTCGATTTATTTTTCTGTAAATTCATTTGTAAAAAAAAGAAAAAAATTGCGTGCAAACAAATAAATAGTATTATGTAAATTTTAACTGCATATTGTAAAATAAATTGAATTTATCTTAGAATATATTCATAATTACGTTAATAAATCAATGTAACTGAGTTTGTATTCAATTGCAATATAATTAAAAAGTAAGATTACTCTGACTATACAACGAGTAAGATAGCTGAGGTGTGGTTTGCATTTACGCGCATGCTGTGCTACTACTATTAAGCAGAGCTGAAAACGTTATTGGGTTTTGGACCAATGAGGGCTTCTCAGAAGATCAGGGAGCCGCCATTTCATACTTCACCACACCCATGAAGTAGACGAGATTTGTAGGGTCGTGCGTATTGCTTGTGTACGGTGGGTTTGAAGGGTTCGTGTAAACGGACCCTAGTACAAGGAAAAATCAAGCTGGAACTGATGGAATTAGAGAATATCGTTGCTAACACCGTATATCTGAAAGCTAGAGAAGGTAAGTATTTATATAAATTTTACACATATAAGTAGAAAGTGTGATAATCTTACTAACTAGCATAGCACCACTGATTGCAAAGTTTAACTTTATATCCGCTGTGTGTCGCACCGTATGATTAAATGTCACCGGCAGTCGTTTCTAGTTGGGCTTAAGTTATTTTTTAGGCTTAACTTTGTAGGTCACATTTCCCTGAGTATATTGACGTTACCCTAGTTAATCGTTCATAGTTTAATTTTTAGCTTTTTTTTAATGGACCATATGCTATCAGTAGAAATTCACGCATCAGATATTTATAAATAATTGCTCAGGAACACAAATCAAAATATTTTTTAATGTGTATCTAGGAGCTTAATCTTTTAACTGTTTTCGCTAAATTTCAGTTTTTGTGTATCAAGTATTGTTTACTAACGAAGTGATTTAATGAAAGTGTATACTCAGTTATTGATAACCAATGCTTTGTTAAAAGTCTTTACTAAAGTGTTTGTTAATACGAGGTTGTTGTATAAATATGGCCTTTTCACAACATTTCAGTAATGTGCAGTATAACTATAAGTATAAATATCACCGATTTTCATTTGTTAATAAAACTGTAGTTTTCAAGTTATCAGCTGTTTCATGTCAGTTGAACTTTCCAAATTAAATGTATTTGAAACTTAGAAATAAACATGACCTATACTTTTCATTGAATTGATTGCTGGATGTTGGGTTTTCTGTAAGTATAACAAAAGGCGATTGCCCATGCATATGGTGATAACTGTAACTCACCAACTTTTAAATAAATACGCTTTATTACTTAATGTTAAAACTTAACGTGTAATTCTGCCACATTCAATAAATGATACAGTAGACATTTTATGAGTTTTAATTTTTAACTGTTAATAGCAATTCAACAATGTGGACCTCTCCAGTTAGAATTTTGTGAACTCTTGTAATACACATTCTTGTTGGATGTTGGAACATACTTCAGATATATATATTCTTGTCTTACATTCTTTTCATAGTAACTAAAATTATGTTAGCATTTGTTAAACGATAAAATTTAAGTCGGAAAAACAGTCAAGTGAACAACCCACCGTACTGCTTAATCCTAGAAGTGGTTAAGTTTAATTTGGCTGGTGTAAGCAAGTTAGAATACTTTCATGTTCTCCATGGATGAGATTCCATTCCATCCTCCAGTTAGAATGGTATAAAAAGTCAGAAATTTTAGGGTTACTAATAGATGTAGTGTTGACTAGCTGTGGTTGCAGCTGTGATTTACCATATTCCCAGGTTGTTCAGTCAACATTATCTCCTTTTGTTTTAACATTTGATAAACACTATCCAGTCCTGAAGAAATGAATGAAATATTAAACACATTTGTCTCTGCTGACACATCTGATTTCTGCATTCCTTTTTGGAAATAACCACCGGTTTTCTGTTCTATAAATAAGTGGATATGTTCCGGGCGTGTAGTAAGGTGTTAATTATGTATACGAACTAGTTTGGGGTTTCGATTGTCACATCTAAAGTTTTATAGTCACTTCATAAAGAGCAATAAAGAATAGATAAAAACTTTAAGAGTTACATTTCGCTGTTACTGCTCATAACGTGGAAGGATAGCTTGGTGTTTATTGGAAACTATTATTTAGTCTATAAAAAAAAAAATCATGTTAATATTCAGAATATATTTATAAATTTTATTATAGCTAGCAAGAATTTGTAGGTGAGCTAGCATATCCAAAATATCAAACTTAGTAAAACTTTGATACAGAGAGCTACAAATCAAAGTTTTAAACTGTAAGAACAAATTTAAATTTAAAGTGGTGTGTAAAAGAGTGTGTGTGTGTGTGTGAGGGGGGGGTTATATATAGAAATACATGCGAAGCTAGTGTGAATATGTTGATAAATTCTCTAGCCTATTTTTTAAAATTATTTAACCAGGGGTGCAGTGGTGCTAAATCACTCTGGAGCTACATATTGGCATCTGAAATTTAGAAATTAAATTTGAATACGAGTTCTTACTATATGTGACAGTTTTATATAACTCGTCTTATGTAAGTTTATATAATGGATGCTAATAATCTATAAATATTTTGAAATGCAGCATTTTAAGTTTGACATAAGTTGCAGTATTAATCTTTATTAGTA
This sequence comes from Limulus polyphemus, assembly GCF_000517525.1. Taxonomy (NCBI): domain Eukaryota; kingdom Metazoa; phylum Arthropoda; class Merostomata; order Xiphosura; family Limulidae; genus Limulus; species Limulus polyphemus. The sequence goes on along the minus strand of NW_013666902.1, from coordinate 228,735 downwards.
GTCCATTTGATGTGAGAAGTTATTGTATAAATCACACAATATCTCCAGAATGCTGATTCTTTCATATTGGGCTAAAATTTATGTAAAAATGAAATATTTTGGATATTTTTGTTAAAGTGTAGGAAGATCTTGATTAAAGTTCTTGCAAAATATAAAAAAAAAAAGTTATTGCTATCCTTCTCTAAGTCTGTTTAATAAAGACAATTTTTTGTGGCACTGTAAACTGGTTCGGCACTGGATATATATAATGCTCGCTGTGTTTATTTCTGCAAGATATACATAAAAACTGATACTAAGTAGTATGTAAACTTACCGCTGTTTGCAAGGGAGATATTCTAACCCAGGGTTTCTCAAAATGGAAGCTGCCAACATTTGGGGGACTGCAGGGGAGTTGTAGGAAATATACAATATTTGGTATCTATAGATTTGTTGGGGGGGGGGGGGCTCTGTCAGGATGTGGAATGTTCTAGGGGCTTTTTGTTGAGAAAGTTTGGGAACCTTTGTTCTAAATAACGAAGTTACCTGGCTTTGATTGTTCCCAGTTTTGGGTTTCTGTTCATTGGTTTATTACAATATAACTGACACGTGTATTAAGCTGTGTCATATATCAGGGGGGTTTGTCGTTTTGGTTGAAAGTGGTGAATTAAATTTACTGTAGAAATTTGTAATGGTGATGGCAAGAGTGGTGTATGGTTAAAAAAAAAAATCGCGTGAAAACTTTCTAAAATAATTTAATGTAAGAAGGTTAACTTTATATGTTTTTCATCCAGTTGCTTACTTGCCAGGATTTTCTAAAGAAATGTTAACCTATCTGACTGTTGAAATACAAATTAACTCCAAGTTAATTCTTGTAAACTGTGCTCCAAAACCACGTGCACAACATGGAGCTCTTTAGGGTTAACCATATCTTTCGGTGATGAGAATTGAAAAAAAGTGAAATATGCTACAGGGATCTCCAGTAATTAAAGGGTTAATACCTCTAATACTGATTTCGACTTATCTTGTCTCACTACTATTGGAATTCTTGTTCCTATACCAAAAACTCATCAGTAACAACGTTTCGACGTTATTCACGTCATTCTAAGGATGAATGACGTCAAAACATGTAGAGTGCCTTTTTGAGACCAGTGATTGGTTTTTAAATAAAGTTTTAATATTATACAATGTTGATTTTAATATATTTTCAATATTTATACAAGTTTCTTTGAATTTTATCCATTATTAAGAGCTCTTTAAGATCTTGTGTAAGTATACTAGCAAGGATTTTGTTACAAATTGTACCTAAAATATAAGTAAATGCTCTCTTACCTTTTGTTGTTGAAACTGATAATTTAAAATATAAACGTATATTATCATGAGTCTGCTTTACGTCACATTTAAGATAGAAAGGAATAATGATCCAAGAATATCTATTTTTTTTGCCTGTTGGTTTGTTTTTATTCCAGGAAAGTTTTTGAGTTTCAGTAGTGCTGCTGACTTCATGCTATTAAATGTTGTTTGTGGGATGGTGCATGGGGAAAATAGGGCTGACGAGTGACGAGGCCCAGGAACTGAGATAGGGCAACGGGATGTTCGTGCATTCATAAGCTCTATTTTCTTCATCTCACTGTTCAAAGTATAATTTTTATATCCTCAAAAATGATAAAATTGCTATTGAGAAAACTGTTGTGCCTAACATTTTACTATTGTCTCAATTATTAGGTTTAGCATCATAAATTCGTTTTCGTTTCACTTCCTGGTTACAATCTGAACAACAAGTTTGATTGTTTTTTATGAAGATCATAGCTAGTGATATTGATTTTTTTTTGTTGTGGTCAAAACCTGCACTTTTTTTTTTAATTATTCATTTCCTAACTGTTGAAACATTGTGTGAAATAACTTGATTTTTTGTTAATTTTCTTTTTGAACAAATGAGGTTTATATCTTAAGTGATCATTTTCAAGAAGGTGTCAAGATTTATTAGTCTGATAGCAGTGAATGAAGTTACGTGAAAGTATGAAAGTTTTTTTTTTCGTTTTTTTTTACCCTTTGGCATTTAATAACTTGTATCATAGAAATCCGAGCTTTGCTAAAACTACTTTTAATTGCAGTACCAAAATAAATTTACTATAGTTCAAACATGGAACTGGTTGGTCTTGTTTTTGGTTAGTAATTCTTGCAAGGTCGTTTGACTGGACAAGAAGAAGGTCAAGGTCAAGTAAGCTGGAAAGCTACTGTTAGATGATTATAAAGATCTGTTTAACCTTGGGTACGCGATGACCTCTGTTCACGTATTTTCTGTCTAATATTTTAAACACGTGCTTGTGTGCTAGTAAACTCTCTAATCTCTTATCATTTAAAGGTCCACTTGTTTAATCGATTGCTTACAAAAAGGTATCTGTACAACCTGACCTTAATTTGGGAGTGATATACCAGAGGGAAGGCAACTAGTCAACGGCACCAACCTCCAACATTTGGGCTGCTCTAGTTGAATAGTGGGATTTAACTGTCACTCTTATAACGCACCCCGGTTCCAAACATCGATCCTAAGATTCACAGTCTCGTGTGCTAAACAATAGGCCACGCCGACTCGCGTGTCTATGTTTTTTGAAGATAAAATAGTAAAATTAGTCGGTATGTATTGGCTAATGTTCGATTCCCAAATTGAGGAACCAGACCTGTCTGAGCTGTTTAATTCAAACATGTTGAATGTTAGATTTTCTATAATCTGACGAATCTCGTATTACTTATAGCATTGGTTGGTCTATACCTTTAACATCTTGATACAAAGCCCAACAGGTGCTTACAAATCGACAGTTAGGCCTAAAGTTTAAATACACTCTGCCCACAGTGGGTATTAACAATCGATTTTTAGCTTTATAAGCCCTCAGATTTGCCGCTGAGCCACCCGGGGAGCGAAGTTTAAAGAAGATATATTAAATACCGCATATTTACCGTCGTCATTCACATATTTTATGTTCATGTCTTTAAAAAATATATATTAATATACATAAGAAATGTTTTCATTACAAAAAAAACAACTTTGTATCCATTATCACAGAGATACCAAAATATGTTCCCAGGTGGGACAGCGGTAAGTTTACGGACTTACAACGCTAAAATACTGGGTTCGATACTCCGCGGTAGACACAACACATGGTCCGATGTGGCTTTGATTTAATACAAAGCGACACAAAGCATGACTTCCAACAAATCACGTTTAACCGGACAAGAGGACCAGTTGGTCCCTTCAAGGTCGTTCTTACACACCCACCCACCCACGATAAAAATATAACCTCAACTCACCCTTCATATTTCAGGAAATAGTTAATCCCACTTTTAAGCTCCTGCGAAGTGTTGAGCTCCACTACTGCCGGCGGCAACTCGTTCCATAAGCCACTCACCAGGTTAAGAAAAACTGTCATAATTGAAGTCTATCTGGTATTTATTTTCCAAATATTAAACCTGTCATCTTACTTTCTTCAGAATGCACTCAGAAACTTTATTTACGAAACGTCTTTCTTCACTGGTGCTGAACGTGTTTAAAATCATATCACGTGACGTTTGAAACTATAATTATATATATATATATATATATATATATGTGTGTGTGTGTGTATAGATATAAACAAAAGTTAAAAAAAAACATCATTTTTGTGCAGTTTTTAACAGCCAAAAGTGTGTCTTCTAGGATAAAGGATATAATAATAAGACACGTCACGTTATACTTGGCCGCCGTCATCTTGCCTGTTCTAGTTCGAAAAATAAAAAAGAACAACAAAAACCGTGTTAACGACAAAGGAACGTCGAACTCTGAGAAAATGGTTGGTCTCGCGTGGAAGTGACGAAATTATAAATGTGTTTTAATTTTATTTTAAGGTTCTGATGGTGGACATAAAAGTGCTCGGTTGAAATAATGATTAGTAATTCGCACTTTGATACGGACTTAATTTTGTGAAACACTTAAAGTTGTCCCACGTCCCTTAAAGTACGGATGTGCACTTTGATACGGACTTAATTTTGTGAAACACTTAGTTGTCCCACGTCCCTTAAAAAAGTACGGATGTGCACTTTGATACGGACTTAATTTTGTGAAACACTTAAAGTTGTCCCACGTCCCTTAAAGTACGGATGCACTTTGATACGGACTTAATTTTGTGAAACACTCAGTTGTCCCACGTCCCTTAAAAAGTACGGATGTACACTTTGATACGGACTTAATTTTGTGAAACATTTCTTGTCATACGTGTTTTTAGAAGAACAAACAATTCTAGTGTATAAACACATATTCTTAAGATGTATAATCTTATTTCGGGAAGTAGGTTTATGTGTGTGACTAACTGAGATTGTGAAGGAACTCCCACACTGCAGAATAACAAGTAGGCCTGAAGCGATAACGTAATGTAAACTGTGGATTTAATAGAATTTATCTCTTAAACTGAACTGAGGAGAATCGATCGATCTGGTAGTCTCGAAGTCAGTACGTGCAGAAACGTACTTACTTCTGATAAACCGTACAGACCACAGTCTTCAAGTTCTTCGACGTACGCGGATCAGACTTTCAGTATCCGTGATTCATATATAGTGTAGATTTTATGTCTTCCAGTAATATACGGTGTTTTACATCCATCCACTGTTCACTAGACAGATAGTCCTAACAAACTGGTGGTTTCCACATCTGTAAAACACGTTATATCTAGTTATATAGGCGAACAAAGGAATTGTTTTGAAAATGACTAATTTGTGAGAACATTTTAAAATATGTTAACAGTTTTCTGAGTGTACGAGTCAACAGTACAACTGTTACATGAGTAATTGTATAGCAGGCGCAATTTATTAAAACATGCGCACCTTTACGTAGTCACAGAATTATGCCTGTGTAGTATTGGCTGTTTAAGTACCAGAGTGCGAGGTTTGTACGTAAACAGGTCATGTTTCATTAATACCGTTCCAACACATTTTCCGCCTAGGAAGGCTTGTGCAGTGAACGATTACACACAATTGTGCGTAAAATTATGCTTGTTTTTAGCTCAAAGTTACATAGTAAGCCATCTGCGTTCTGTCCACAACGTAGAATCGGACCCCGGAATTTTCCGCTGTAAGTCCGTAAACTTAAAGAGTTTGTTAGCTTGAAGTGGTGGTGGTGTTGATCTCTTTCTTATCTGAAACCACCAACATTTAATCTATAAATATCATATTAAAAAAAAAGAATATATTGTTAAATTAACAGCTTTGTGTTATCGTTCAACATTTCGTTAAGTTGGCAATGGATGCTGTTGATCGGAAAGTTAAAAATTAGGGATGGCGGCAGGTGGCGTTTCAGCTATATAGGAGCCAAGTGTTGTTGTCGAGGTGACAATTTCAAGGGTTGCACCGATAGGCCCTGACTCCTTACGTTAGGGCCGGCTGCCTCTTCTGGTGTATACAGCCTTCTGTCATATTGATTCTCCATCTTTTCCTAACTATACGTACAGTACTTTGTTTCCTGGCGGTCTCATTTCTGTATGTAAATGAAGACCTTTCATGGTTGACATAATCGTCATACTACTGCACAGGAGATCGATATCCTGCCGGTACAGTTGTGCAAGATTTGATATAAGGTTTCTCTTGTCAGCTTCCTCACTTAGCTTTACCACTGCATGGCCTGGTACATCCAGGAGATGGTCTTACCAAGTAGTTGATATGCTTTCTTCCATCCATCATTCTTGGGACGAACCACTCTGGGTTTCTCTTGTCAGCTTCTACATTTAGCTTTACCACTGCATGGCCTGGTACATCCAGGAGATGGTCTTACCAAGTAGTTGATATGCTTTCTTCCATCCCTCATTCTTGGGACGAACCAGTCTGAATTTTACGCTTCCTTCGAATCAGTCAGAAATATTGTATTGGTAGTACTGTCTATCTACAGTTCATTGCTTTCAGGAATCCAGAGTAGAGGTTGCTTTACGGCTTTATTTACATCCTTGTGCTGCATGTGGAAAGTTAGAATGGTGTACCAGTCTTATGCAAAATGCTGTTGCTCTACGAAATGACAGTAACTCAACTCTCTCGCTTTCTGTAGTTTAGGAACCATCTGTTGCTATGATGTCAGATCCACCATGGTCCTTAACTAGGTGCTGGTAGACTTCACTTTCTGTCCAGCCTCTGCGTTATCTGTTTGGGCCGATTTTTCACAGATCCCAGTAGCGCCAGATGTTTATTCCACTTTTTTTTGGTGGAGGGGGGTAAGATTTGGTGGTGACCAATTATTTCAGTGGCGGCTGTATAGCACATAACTACCCATTGCTGTCTCTTAGTGCACTTTTTATAGAATCCCTGTTTAGTTGGTGTTTGTGGGTTTGTTGTGGAGCTCGAATGTTCCAGTTAGAAAGGGCATTGTCTAAATGACGGAATGCATGGTCTTTGTACTGCAAGGCCTAACTAAGGACATTGTCTAAATGACGGAATGTATGGTCTTTGTACTGCAAGGCCTAACTAAGGGCATTGGCTTAATGAAGGAATGCATGGTCTTTGTACTGCAAGGTCTAACTAAGGGTATTGGCTTAATGAGGGAATGAATGGTTTTTGTACTGCAAGGCCTAACTGAGGTGTAATACAATAACGTCTTGATAAGTGATGAAAATTTTATCATGAAATTTTGAACCAATCCCAAGACAGATTCGTCAGTTCTTGTGCAGCGTATTTATTTACTACAACGCTCATTGTTATAACCGTGTTTTAGTGTTGAAAATACTGAAGTACGTTCCGTGAATAGCCTTAAACCAGTGTTATATATATTTTTTTCATTCTTATCTGTCTCCACAGCACCCGACAGAGATTCGGCAGTGTATAATCCAGAACTGAACGGATTACACTTTGATAGAGTATTAGCGGGTGACGTTCCTTAAGTGGCTTACCTTTTTTTTTAATAAAATGTTCACATATTTATTAAAATTACATCGGTACTCTTGTCAACAGGACATTAATTCCATCTCTGATTGGGCTGGACGTGACTTAGTGTTTAGCGTGTCGGGCAGCATATCTAAGAGACCAAGGTTCGAGACACGATGCTGCTGAACACGCTTCGCACATTTATACGTGGGCGCGTTATAAAAGTGACAGTCGATCCCATTATTCGGTTCAAAGAGCCAGATAATTGACTTGTTGGAACGGGTACTGGTTGCCTTCTCCTTGTTCAGTAGTTAACTTTAGAACGTTATACCTGAACTCTAGTGGGAGGGCCTCTGTGAATTTCGGTTGAGTTTGGAAATATGTATTTATTACATTTTCAGAGTCGTTTCGAGTTGTACTAGGGATATACGTGTATCACCTGAAACGCCCCCAACGTAAATAATGAAAATGTTACGTTTTCAACTTTTCATGCTGTTTTATCTCCCCTTCCCGCGGTTACACGTAATTGTATTACTTCGGACTCTCTCTCTTCTCGGGAGGATACTCGTAAAACTACATACTTCCGTTAGATCATTATTTACTTCTTAATATAGCTGCGCAGAAAAAAAAATTGTCTTTGAAGTTTCTTTTCTGATTTAGCATTACTAGGACTAGTTTTGGTACGAGCGTAGCCGAGAACTTTTCATTGGAGGTGGTTACATCAAACAACAACATATAAAAATATATATATATATAATTAAATATATTAGGGGTACGTATCTAGATACAGAAGTTTTACCAACGGTTTGTTAGAAAGTTTGACAGTCTTTTCCAGGAACGTCGAGAGCCAGCATGGGACCCCCCCCCTTTTTTTTTCTCTCTCTCTTTAACA
>NW_013666902.1:218812-220197 GCF_000517525.1 Limulus polyphemus | reverse complement strand
AATTTGTTATGTTACCTCACATGTAATGTTTTTGATAAAAGAAGTGAAGACGACACGTAGTACTCAATACTCATCTTCCTTTACCGAATCATTAATGTTTAGCAAAAATACTTTATTAGAAATTGTGATTTTTTTTTATCTACAAAAGACTTATAATCCTTACGGAAAGCTCGCCTCATTTCGTGAAGATACATTAATCGTATCGAACGATGTATCGATACAATAGTAACGCTGTATCGCCGCATCTTTAATGATAATATTATGACCTTTTTTGATTGTTAAGTGATTATAAAAGTTAATAATACAACAAAATATGACCATGACGTGTTAGTAAATCAAGCTAAGTACATTAACCGTGTAATCAGTGTTTCAATACACCGGTATAACTAGTAGCATACAATGTAATGAAACAAATATCAGATATATATATATATCAAAGATTAGAATTAATTCATTCAGCAGTAATCTCACGAACTTCCGCCGGTTCTTGGTTAAGGATTTGAATATCTGTTACCGAACATGTTATGCTCGCCCTTTCACCCGTAGGGGCGTTATAAAGTAACGTTTAATCCCACTGTAAAAGGTAGTCGTAGAGTTGAAACTTGTGCAGCCTTCAGGTGTCATGTAGAGGGAGTGATCTCGGCGTGATATGTCCAGGTAATAATAGGAATTTAATTTTATATTTCAGGTGGTGTGTAGGCGATTAGTTTATGTCGTAACAAAATATAATATATATAAAAAAAAATGCATAGTTTTCTCAAAAAAGCATAATCGTTTCTTCAAAGAACATTGAAATATGAATACTTGGCAGTTGATCAGGTGTTGTTGGTTTCGTTTGAATTTCGCGCAAAGCTACAAAAGGGCCATCTGCGTTAGCCGTCCCCAATTTAGCAGTAAAAGACTAGAGGGAAGACAGCTGGTCATCACCACCCACCGCCAACTCTTGGGCTACTCTTTTACTAACGAATAGTGGGATTGACTGTCACATTATAATTCCTCCACAGCTGCAAGGGCAAGCATGTTCAGTGAGGGAGATTCGATCCCGTGACCTACAGATTGTGAGTCAAACGCCCTAACCACCTGTTCATAGCACTATATAAGACGTATCTATGTATGAACATAAACACGAACAGCTATATATATATATGTTTTATGGGATCTGTACAGTAATTCTGGACCAGCTGTTTTATGGGATCTGTACAGTAATTCTGGACCAGCTGTTTTATGGGATCTGTACAGTAATTCTGGACCAGCTGTTTTATGGGATGTGTACGGTAATTCTGGACCAGCTTGTTTTATGGGATGTGTACGGTAGTCTGGACCTAGCGTGTTTAGTGGGATGTGTACGGTAGTTCTGGACCAGCTGTTTATGGGATGTGTACGGT
>NW_013666902.1:210624-218791 GCF_000517525.1 Limulus polyphemus | reverse complement strand
TTTTATGGGATGTGTACGGTAAGTTCTGGACCAGCTGTTTTATGGATGTGTACGGTAGTTCTGGACCAGCTGTTTTATGGGATGTGTACGGTAGTTCTGGACCAGCTGTTTTATGGGATGTGTACGGTAGTTCTGGACCAGCTGTTTTATGGGATGTGTACGGTAGTTCTGGACCAGCTGTTTTATGGGATGTGTACGGTAGTTCTGGACCAGCTGTTTTATGGGATGTGTACAGTTATTCTGGACCAGCTGTTTTATGGGATGTGTACAGTAGTTCTGGACCAGCTGTTTTATGGGATGTGTACAGTAGTTCTGGACCAGCTGTTTTATACACGTAGAGAAGTAGCAACTAAGTGAGCTATATACAGTCACGTGTGATAAGTATGGGTGAAATATAAGGGTGTATCCTGATGTAAGGAAATTTATCTGTGAATTTTTAAATCTAAAGGACCGAAATTTCGTCTTGAGAAACTCTCGATCGTAGTGAGAAAATCTCAGATTAGTTTATCCCGGTGACATCATTTGGTATCAACCAATGTTTACCAATAACTTGAGGAAGAATGACCGTTGACTTTTTTCGTCTTCAATTTATCCAGACTAGGCGGTTGGTTCAGACACGAGTGATGTTTGTTTGTTAGGGTACCTAAACTATGGGGGTATACTCTCTTTTTTTTTAGCGGACCTGGCTGGCTTTATATTACTGCAAACTTTTATAGCCTGATCCTTCAGCTCATAAACAAAAATTCGAACAAATCTTTACATTTTAGTGATTTTCCAAAAATTGTAGATTCTGTACTAAGATGAACGAGGAAAACTACTTATAGAAGATAACACAAAAATCCCTGTGGCTTTCTAGTTGAGTTATCTCGGACGTTTCCATAGATACATACACGTTCATCTGAAGTAGAGGTGTGAACAGTCGTTAGCACGTGCTTCCTTTTTTTTTGGTAAACTAATTCTTTTTTCTTATCTGCATCAGCAATGTTATCAGATAGAAAACGGTATAGCGACGTTAAAGTTACGTGTTTGTGATTTTTAATCTGAACCTAACGGTCAACAAACTCTAAAAGCATATACGTTCAATAACTGGCAGATCACTAGAACTACAAATGGGGTCGATATCGTCCCTTCTAAACCTATTTTAGGCTTAGCATGGCCTTGTGGTTAAGGCGCTCGACTCGCACTCCGAGGGTCACGGGTTCGAGTTCCCGTCACCGAACATGCTCGTCCTTTCAGCTGTGGGTGTGTTATAATGTGACGGTCAATCCCACTATTCCTTGATTAAAAAGATTAGCTAATAATACTTTTTTTAAAATTAAGCACCAAATTTCATGTGGGTTCACGACTTCCATTTGTTACGGAGTATATAATAACGGGTCACATACACGTAATTAATAAAAATACCATTGATATTGCGATTAACCTTACTAATCCCACTGGATTTGTTTGTTTTAAAGCAATTCCTCAAATTGAATTTTGTAACAGATAAAAGGATAAGAATGATGCAGTATGCGAACTCTACCGGGTGAACAACAACAAAAGTCGTTAATTTGAAGGTTAATCAGACTTTCGCGTTTGTTACAACAGCAGAAAGTTCGGGATAGAACGTTCGCATCTAAATCTGTTCAAAATTAGGGGCGGCTATAGTGTCTTTTGCGCAAATATCCGAAACAAAATAATACCAGGAATATTAATACTTAACGAAAAGATTCAGTACGGAATGCCAGATATTGTGTGGTTAATATTCATCAAAACTTTAAGCATAAAGATCGTGGTCAGTGTTTGTAGCTGTAGAGAAGTTCCTTTTTCAGGGTGGTGCAGGAGTTTCACGCCAACACATTTCTTAGTCCTGCCCTTACTGTAGTTTTTTTAAAGTCAGGTTTGCGTTTCTCTAACTGTTTGTTTTTCATTTGTTACAATAATTAGCTTGGATGTCATTAACCTTAAAAGATTGTATTAAAATGACACTGTGCCACATGTCAATGGCGTGCATGTAGAACAGCTGTAAGGGCGGGACTTAGAAAAATCAGGATGGGCACAGCTTTGCTGTACCGTGTATTTTATATAGTTGTAATAAAGATAATATACTAATGGTCTAAAATACCTTCAAAGTAAAGTGAACAATTTGTTTTCGTTTTCCAAATAGGTGGCGCTGACAGCAACAAAGGAAGGAGTAAAAAATGGAAGAAGATATTACAGTTTCCACACATATCACATTGTATAGATATAAAAACCAGAATAGGTGAGTTTTCATGTAGCACTGTTAAGTAAAGAGTAAGTTTATTTGTGAATTTCGTTTTCTCACTATAACTTGAATTCCAGTGAAGAAAACATGATGCTGAAGCCTAATCTTTGAATCTATTCTTTGATTCGCTACTTCCGCAGCAGTAGACTAGTTTCGTTGAATTTACAGCTCATCAGTACTGCTTGGAAAAGTGAAGCAAATAAAGTAGGCCTAATATACTTTTATATTCTTAACTGAAATTCACGTTTTGCTGAGGAAAAGAAATTCATAAATAAATAAATATCCAATTAATCCGTTGGATATTAGTGGATAATTAATTGTGACATGTCCCATGTTATCCAAACACCTAATGTGTTTTAGGTTATTAACAGCGAGTAATGGACTATATAACTAAACCAAATAAATTAATAATTCTTAATTTTTTTTTGCACAATAAATTAAAGTTTGTATAACAGTGATTGTGTTTGAAATAGATGAGAGGTGCATAGGTGACCTAATTGTTTAATTAAAAATAAAAATGCACAGCAATAGAGTTTTAAAGTAAAAATATATTTGTTTTTATTTAATTTATAGCTGATATGAACGAGAGGGCTAGGCTTATAACTTTTATACCTCGTTTTGAAACTAATACTGCAAATAAAACGCTAGGCCTATTACACAATGGTATGATACTCGTGCTGAACTGAGCAACATTTTCGAAATTTGACCTTTGATTATAAACACAGGAGAAATGTTATTTCTAAACACACGTTATCCATTTAATACTGTAGCTATTTTAGGTAAATCATAGTGATTGTATGTAGTTAGGTAATTCTTTCGACCAATATTCTTGGACTTTGGTGGCGCGTTGGTGCGCCAGTAACGTGCCAGTTCTTTTTTTTAAGGTTTGATGATTTGAAGCAAAAAAAGTTGTTAAAAAAATAGACCAGAGAGAAAAATAACACAAATAACTTTTGTTTTATCTTGCCAGATGGTATCCCTTAGCAACTGTAACATGTCAGACTTCGCTGCATGGTTTTCCCGCGCATTTCTTTCTTAGGTTAGAGAGATTCACGTATGACAAAGGTCTGAGAAACATTGGAATACAAGTAGCTTCATATTGACTGTGTAGCTCTAACTTAAGAACTTTAGATAAGTTTGTTAATTTGTAGTTTATCTGGGACGTGACTGCGAGCTAGGCCTAGATCGACATCGATTTTGTTTTGTCCGTTATTTAATAGAAACAATAGTTCAGTACGTTGCACAGGTCAAGAAAATACAAGAAAAACTAAGTTTAATTCAAACAGTTTGCCATTTGTAATCGGTACTTTTCTCAATTTTATAATAACAGACAATAGTCAGTTAGCCAGCGATGGTCGTAGTGTAGAAATTTTTTTGAGCATGTAAAATTAATGCTTCTTATTTTTCTATCATGTTATTTGATAATACAGTTGGTTTATAAAATGACAGAATTTTATTACTTTGACATATTATTTAACAACAAAAAACATTACCAACAATTTTTATAACAAATTAATAATTAGATCCTTGTAGCCGAGTGTGCAGTAATTTTGTTAACACCATCAAGACTTCCACCACGACCAATGACGTAATTTGAAATGTTCAAGTTTGCAGACTTTAACATATAATTGGTAGTCTGATACTAGTAACTTTTGACTCCAGATCGTTAGAATGTGTCCAGTACTACAAACTTTGACATGAAATTGTTAGAATGCGTGTTTAATTATACAGACTTTCGCATTAAATCGTTTTTCAGGCGTTTTTCCTGATTTGTAAATAATCCATAATATGCATAAATATGGACTATTAGTGTTCAATGTTATCAGAATAACTAGATAAAATGGAAGGTTTATCTAAAAAACATACACATCATCATAGGGGCGGTGGTTTATATGCTGTTAATAACTGAAACGAAAGCTTCTACTTCGACAATAGTTTAATTATGAAGCAAGTAGAAATTTCGTTTAGTTTTTTTTTGTGTGTGAAATTGAATCCGTTGCAGGGAATCTGTAGGTACATATTAGGTATCTTTTAGAAGCTTCTCTAAACTACTGCAGCGACCTCTGTCACACGTTGAAAGAGCGGTAACTGTTCCAACGCTAAATCAAACATGAAAGCTGAGGTATACACGTTCCCTTGTGGTTTACGTAGAAATACATCCAGGAAAGGAGCGGAGATTTTCAACTCAACAAAGCATTGAATAGAATTTTGTATTCGCTGCAAGATTAGAGGTAGGCTCATAAATTAAGTCTATCTTGGCTACATTCTTGTCACTGGTGTATCGAACAACGAAAAATAAATACGAGTCAGTGTTTGTGCGTGTGTGTGTGTGTGTGGATGCGATATTGTGTAGCATCGCGATGAAAGTATTTGAAAAACTGTGAGTTAATAAAGAAAATGCTCGTTCTTAGCCTAAGAAATCGATACATTCAGTGACAAGACACTGGTAGTACCTGGCCCAGTTTCAGAGGAGCCGTTACCATGGTAATCACAAAATTGACTTACTGTTTCTGCCAAGAGCTTGTTCGATATTACAGACAAGGAGCCTAAGAAAAGAGGACTATTAATATCTTTGAATTTTGACCTGGTTAAAAACTACTGCTCACCAGAGAATCATATTTTACTAAGTTGGCAATGTGTTGTAAAGAAACCGATCGATTAGTGTCATTCGAATATTAAAATTTAGATGCCATTTCCAGTTTATCACATTTCATACTGAAACCGTAAATGTGGCCACGTGATGGCATTTCAAAGTAAAAACTTTAAATCAGGACTGCAGAAGTAATGTAACACAACTTTTTTTTTGTACCCCTTACCTGGGCCTAACTATTCTTCAGAAACACTCGTAAGCCTAACACCATAAATAACCGAATCCATTCTTCCGACCACCAGTTGTTAAAGTTCCGACCAGATAAACTTAGTACTTCTAAAAGAGAAACCTAAATGTCAATTTAGATACATGCACACACTACAGATCATCTGTTGACAGAAGAAAAAAATGTTGCCTGGTGGATAAAGCACTCGGTCAATTTTATTTTATTTTTCACTTAAGCCTAATGTTAAATCATGATAGTTTTACAGGTGTTGAGCAAAATGAACTGAGAGGCCATAAGTTAAACTCAACCTATAATAGATTTTATAAATATTAGTACAAAGCTCAACATAAACGAGTAAACAAGTCGTTAGCCTGGATTTATTGGCTAATATAAGAAGAATTGTTAATTAATCGCACACCTGTTTTGCGCAAGCTGCTCGTAATTGTCGTGTATATTTAGTAACTTAACTGGAATATATAACGTTTGAAGTTCATCAGCAATGTTTGGAAAATAAAAAAAAGCATGAACTTGTTTTCCATTTACTATTTCCAACCCGCATGGTATACCTTATGTAAAACAGGTTTCTCGCACACAGTTATCCCTAACTAAGAACTGATAATCAGAGATAAAGAGGGAAGGCAACTAGCTAGTAGCACCCGTCACCTACACCATTTCTCTCAACCGAACCCCCCCCCCCTCACACACACACACACCTGGAATGAGGAGCAGTTTCAGTAACTTATCGCGGCTCGAACCGCAGCACGGCTCGTATTTTATGTTGCGTAGATTTTCTGAAGCTTTCCTCAAATAATTGTAACACTATTACTTTTATCATGATCCACCCAGAGTATGTTTAACAAATATAAAATATTTGATAAGTAAATCTACGCCTATGTGTTTGTCATTGTTACTCTTGTGTTAATTAGGCTTAGTTATGTGTATGTATTACAGTGTTTTCTTTAGTTATGCCGTGTAGTAAGTATAAGTATCTATTACAATATTTGGCTAGTTGCCAGAAACTGCATCAATGACCTTAACTTATTCCAAGTGTTAATAAATGTCACTAATGTTTTCTTTTGTTCAAGATTCCACAGAGAAATATAAATTATGTTGCCTCCATCTTGAAAATTTTGTTTATAGATTCACCATGCATGAAATATTATTGATATAATACGAGTACGATCTCAATGTCTGCGGACTTGTAACGCTAGAAACCGGGTTTCGATACCTATGGTGGGCAGAGCACTGATAGCCCATTGTGTAGTTTTGTTCTTAACTACAAACAAACAATTTAAATGTGCAATTCAATATGTCGACAGAAGACTTTGGAATATAGGCTAATTGTGTGATTACTTCTGTATAAATATTGTATTATTAAATACAAATAATTTTCAATTTAAAAGTAATTTTTTAAATAATATATAATGTTTTCATACGTCCGGGTATGCCCTGTAAATTTTGTGGTTCATTGTTCGCATCCCGTTGTAACGTAAACACACACCGTACTTTGGAACCATGAACATATGCACAATCACGGCAAAACGTACGTGTATGTGTACGCATGGCTTTTTTATGAAATCCTGTGTGCAGGGCTGCTGAGAGCCATCATGGACCGGGGGCAAAATTCTCATCCCTACCCCCAAATGGTTTTAGAAATAGCTACCGTAAGTGATTAAACGCACAGTTAATGTCTACTGAAACGTTACGTTCTGATTTGATACATTTTGTACATTTTTTTTTGCCGCTCTCATCGTCCCTCTGGTGGGAAGTGAGTCCCATGGAAATATCTCCGGCCTCCCCGATTTTTCGGTGCTCCCGCCAATATGCTGAGAATATGCATAGCCAGAATTATTTGTAAATCAAAGGAAGCAAAACAGTAGTTACAGTTAGAAACTTTTTTTTTTAGCATTTCCGGTACAAAAACCGTGTTTCTTTTGTAATTAATTTATAACTGATTCACCCCTCTAGTGGCTCAACGTTAAATTTTCATGTTTACAACACATGAACGAAACCAACAATTTTAAATAATCTATAAATATATAATTTGTTTGTTTTATAAAACTAATTAAAAACGAGGTATTTATTGGTCGTTTTAAATTATTTTTATGATTGAATAAGCCATTGTTTTGTATATGTTTTAATGTGTCTAACTCTTGATATGGGATCCATTAATCAGGAAATTATTACTGTTGAAAAATCGTAAGATGTGTAGAAGACCCTGAAGAGTGGTTAATTACTATTACGGTAGTGTATTATATCTTGGGTATTACAGTATAAGAAATAATAACGTGTACAATCCGGGCCAAGCCTAGGCATCAGGGTGACCGAGATATTTCCATCTGATCAGCGTTAACTCGCGTTAACAGTAAAATACTTGTACTATACCGTTTGAACATAAGTAACAGTTTCAATTCTGCGTCAATTCAAAATGTTAGCTGTGTTTATTTCTAACGAAGAAAAGTATACTTACTCGAACAGTTTCAATGGTATTATATGATTTTTAAAATGCACGACTTTCAATTAATCAAGACTCATCTTTTCCTATATTATGTACAACTGCCTTTATTTGTCGAAAGAAGAAGAACAAAAAAAAACGTCGTGTTTCAGTACTATCTGTTTCTGACTTGAGTCAAAATGCTGAGAATCACGTGCCTTTCACGTGGTACCAATGGCAACGTTGTTTTCAGGTTTTCACTAGGCCTGAACACTAATGACATCATGCGGAAACCAACTGACAATCATCCATCTTAGGCCTGACGGAAGAGACCCGGCAGTAGTCACGTGATCATTTTTTTTCTTTTTTTTTTTGAGGGCGGTCAAGAATGTTATCCTGACATATGTTACGAATTTAGGAAACCGCTACGGAGAATTTTAATATCATAATTGTGTGTGTGTGTGAGTGCTTGAACATTCCAAACAGGGTTTTTAAGGAATTTAAGTAAGAAAAACGTAACACTTGTTTCGACGCTTGATATCATAATTAAAACATAAGTTATTGTTATTCTGACAAGTACAAAATGCTAATTCTAGTAAAGCTTCGGTTAAAGTTTTGTATTTTTTGTGTGTATATGTTGATGAGATTAGTACACTAGATAAAACATTTTTT
>NW_013666902.1:206598-209973 GCF_000517525.1 Limulus polyphemus | reverse complement strand
TGTTCGTGACGTATTAAATTATAAAAAATACTGCATAACGTTTTTATTTAAGGACACAAATACAGATACTCTTTGGCTGGGCGTGGCTTAGTGGGTAGTGTGCCCGGACTGTGAATCCGAGGAGTTGTGACTCGCGTTCCATTACAGGAAAAAAAAATGCCCTCCGCACTTTAGGGCAGTGAATGCACTATAAACATGACGGTCAAATCACACCATGCTATCGGACAACAGCGGCCTTCCCTCGTAATCAACAGTTCAACTTTTATACGATTGTCCACACTTTCGTTCTTGTGTAGATTTTTCGCGAAAATTCTGTAAGATACTGACAAGTTTCCCGCTTTATATATTAGTGTACTACGTTATTACCACGGGCTCAGATTAATTAATTTGTTGGTGATTTTTGTGGAATATGTTGAGCTTGGTAAAATCGGTGTTGTTTTGTGTCTAAACTTGCATGGTGTCAATTTTGAACACCAGCGTCAGTAAAACTATCACTTCACAATGAAAATATTGTATTTTTCTATCTTTTAAATAATTGTCTGCATTTTGATTTTTGTGATTATTCAAGAGGCTACGATGTTAGATGATAACAGTGGCACAGCGGTATGTCTGTGGACTTAACGCTAGAATCCGGGTTTCGATACCCGTGGTGGGCAGAGCACAGATAGCCCATTGTGTAGCTTTGTGCTTAATTACAAACAATACAAACAAACTTAATTAATCAACAATTCTGTACAGTACGTATTTGATTTACGAAATGCCCAGGCTGGTCACGGTTCGAGCATGCGATATGTCACTGAACATATTCCTCACTTTCAGCATTATAAAAGTGACAGTCAAAGACTGGTCGTGTAAGTGGCGGATGACAATGACTAGTTATCCTCCCTCTGGTGAACAGTTCTAAATTTTCTTTAGATTTGAAAACTTTACCAGGAGTACCTGGCTAATTGTGATGGATGTTTTCCCCAAAAATCACTAAAATTAATGTTTTGTCTGAGAGGGAACA
Organism: Limulus polyphemus; assembly: GCF_000517525.1. Classification (NCBI taxonomy): domain Eukaryota; kingdom Metazoa; phylum Arthropoda; class Merostomata; order Xiphosura; family Limulidae; genus Limulus; species Limulus polyphemus. The sequence goes on along the minus strand of NW_013666902.1, from coordinate 208,967 downwards.
TCGGTGTCTGTGACTTCAGACGTTTTTATGGCCTTAACAGTACTATCTTATTTGTCCAATATTTCCGTCGGCTTTTCATCAATAGGTGTCGAAGAACTTTTTAATTTATGTCGATGTGTTTTTTTTTCCAGACGTTATAATAGTGTCCCTTAAAAAAAATCTAAATGTCATCTTTTAAAGAACTAGAGCAAAGTCACTCATAGGAGCACTTATCTACTGTGTTTTTTTTCTCTGTTAACACCAGTTTTATTAAAATGTTAAGATGTAACGTCAGCATGTGTTATGGAATGTTTGTGTGACAACAATATCACGTGCTGCAGATTACTCACACGTGCTTGGATCATCGTGATAATATCACGTGCTGCAGGTTTTTTACACGTGATTGGATCATCGGTATAATATCACGTGGTACAGGGGTTTTACACGTGTTTGGATCATCGGGATAATATCACGTGATACAGAGGTTTTACACGTCTTTGGATCATCGGGATAATATCACGTGACACAGAGGTTTGACACGTCTTTGGATCATCGGGATAATATCACGTGGTACAGGGGTTTTACACGTGCCTTGATCATCGGGATAATATCACGTGACACAGAGGTTTGACACGTGTTTGGATCATCGGGATAATATCACGTGCTACAGAGGTTTGACACGTGTTTGGATCATCGGGATAATATCACGTGCTACAGAGGTTTTACACGTGCCTTGATCATCGGGATAATATCAAGTGCTGCAGAGGTTTTACACGTGTTTGGATCATCGGGATAATATCACGTGACACAGAGGTTTGACACGTCTTTGGATCATCGGGATAATATCACGTGATACACAGGTTTTACTCGTGTTTGGATCATCGGGATAATATCACGTGCTGCAGAAGTTTTACACGTGCCAGAATCATTGGGATAATATCACGTGCTTCAGGAGTTTGCACATGCCATGATCCTCGTGAGAAGTACATAGTACGTGCTTCAGAATGATGATATAACAATTAACTTAACACGATTCGTGTGGAACAGGGACATTCCGTATGATAAAAAAAATGACTTGGAAGATTGTATGCACGTGCAGCTATGACCTGTTGTGTTCTGTCATAAATGTGACGTGTGTGTGTGTGTGTGTGTATAGTTTTGCATACTTGTTCAGCTATCACTTGAAGTTATCTCGTACTGTTCGTGTATACTTTACCTTCAATTCTTCTTTCAAAAAAAAATTATTTACATAATTCATTCATTCATTGACGCTGTCATTTTTTATGATGCAGTAATTTCACGCGCAGAGCTTCAGTACAGGTTATTTGTTTTCGCTATTAATCAGAAGTGTTGTTGTTTTTTTAAAACGTGTCTTCTCAGTTATTGCCGTCAGATTGTTAATTTTATAAGGTTTGTTTCCCAATATAATTAGTTTTCTGATTCCTTTGGCGTTATCAGGCAATACGTGTCTTTTTAACAAGGTACAGGAGCTATATACCTCGTCCCCCTGATTAGGGTTTAGATATCTTCGCGAATTAGAAAGATGTTGGAAAAGAAAATAATAAAACGAAGCTTCTAATCAGAGCCCAGAATATTTGACCTTTCTTGAAACAAACGCTCAAAGAGATGAGAGGAGAAGCCCTTTTCACAACAATTACTTTGTTGCTGGAAAAAAAAAACAACTGTTCTATCGCACGTGAAGTTCTCTGTAAACAGAGTATTGTCGACATAGATCAGAGAGCTTGATCTTGTCAGCCGGGCACAAAAGCTTTTAGTTCTGGATGGATACGTTCCTTGAATTCTGGTGTGTACTAACACATGATGTGCTTTGATTGGTCTTGTTAGTGTTTCTTTGCAAACAGGAATAAACAGAGAACGACAGGCTAGAGAGAGTGAGAAATGTAGGGTTGTAAGGAAGAGGTGTGTGTGTGTGTGTGTGTGTATAAGACTAAATATTTGTGAATGTTTTTGCGTTTTTTTTGTTTTGTTTTTGCGTGTTCTATGCAGAAAATCTTAAAATTTTGTATTTTCTGTTGTGCAAATATTCAACGTACCTTGTCTTTTGTTAGCAGGATTTATAAATTATGGTCTGTAAGTATTGGCGGTTGGAATAAAACAATAGAACAACCTCGACCTTTAACAACCTTCAGTTTTTTACATGTGTTAGGATAGAACAACCTCCATCTTTACCTGTGGTGTTAACAATCTCCAGTTTTTACATGTGTTAGGATAGAACAACCTCCATCTCTACCTGTGGTGTTAACAATCTCCAGTTTTTACACGTGTTAGGATAGAACAACCTCCATCTTTACCTGTGGTGTTAACAACTTCCATCTTCTCTACCTGTGGTGTTAACAACTTCCATCTTCTCTACCTGTGGTGTTAACAAC
>NW_013666902.1:202856-205893 GCF_000517525.1 Limulus polyphemus | reverse complement strand
TGTTTTGCGTGTTCTATGCAGAAAATCTTAAAATTTTGTATTTTCTGTTGTGCAAATATTCAACGTACCTTGTCTTTTGTTAGCAGGATTTATAGATTATAGTCTGTAAGTATTGGCGGTTGCAATAGAACAACCTCGACCTTTAACAACCTTCAGTTTTTTACGTGTGTCAGGATAGAACAACCTCCATCTTTACCTGTGGTGTTAACAACTTTCATCTTCTCTACCTGTGGTGATAAAAATCTTCAGTTTTTTACATGTGTTAGGATAGAACAATCTCCACATTCTTTACCTGTGGTGTTAACAACATTCAGTTGTTTACATGTGTCAGGATAGGAACAAAACCCCCACCTTCTTTACCTGTGGTGTTAACAATCTACATTTTTACAGGCGTTTTTTAACAAGTTGTGTAAACAACACGTATCATGTATGGTGGCACTTACGAGTACGTTAAAAGTTACATATGTAACTGTTAAGCACCGTATAAAAAAATGAAGAGACTATAAAGTAGCACCTGCTCCAATATCGTCAACAGTCTTGATTCAGTGCCACATTGCATAATAACGTTTTTGTATATAATTATACTTGCGGATGGATATAAAACACTACAATGTTTTTCTGGTTTTTCCTTTTCGTTCTTATTTTCCACCGATTTCGTGACTTGATGTTTTAAAAAGTTATATTTGAATGACCTTTGACATTACGAAACCGGTAAAAGAAAAGAATGACGAAGAGGAAAAACCAGACGAGTTCAAAGGTTGTTGTGTTTTGTTTTGTATAACAGCGGGATAAACTTGTCCTCCATTTTGTTATTGAGTTTCATAGACAGAAAACTATTAAAATTTGTCTTCTGTAAAACACTATCGACGCAAGCTGATGGAATGCAAAGTTGTACAAATATTGCTCTAGAACATTCTGAAGTTATACTCTTGTGATGCTATATGTAATCCGACTTCATCATGTTTATCACTAGGAACGATTGCCCTGATTTAAGTCTCTTTTGTTCCCCGTTAATCCATAGAGTTGCACCACTGTATATTCACCAAAATATTGAAGACCATGTTTTTACTATAGATTAGGCTGTGGGTCTTGGAATAAATTTTAATTTGAAAGTCTTAAACGCCACCTATTGTTTCGTAAAGAACTTCCGTTTGGAGTTTATTTTTTATGAAGACCATGTTTTTACTATAGATTAGGCTGTGGGTCTTGGAATAAATTTTAATTTGAAAGTCTTAAACGCCACCTATTATTTCGTAAAAAACTTCCGTTTGGAGTTTATTTTTATACTTTCCTGTAACACACTGATATTTTGCAGTGAACGATGTTTAATTTTATACAAATAATACTGTTTTAACACATAATTAATTAACATTTCATTTCTAAGCAAATAGCCATGAAGTAATTTCCCTTTTTAATGTTGTTGTCACGGGTTAAGCCTAATGATTTGGAGGGTTGTTTAATTTCTCCCTCCACCCATTTCACGGATGGTTTACCACAATTCACTTTGTCCAAACATTTCTCTTTTTTTTCAACCCTAGTGACAAAAAAAAAAAAAAGTGCAAAAACCTGTACGAAACGGGAACAAAACTGTAATGTGTATTCCGTGTGCAAAGAAAACTGTAATGTGTATTCCGTGTGCAAAGTGGATCCCGAGACATCTTGAGTTAAACAATTTAGCCTAATAATCGTTTGATAATAAGGCTTGTTTTATGAATTGATCATATTTTTTAATGAAGTATTTTAAATAAAATGTGATAAAGATTTGTTCATGAGTATAATGAGTATTTGATTCCAATAGTCCGCGTGCAAAGAAATTTTTTGTTAAAATTAAAAATACTTTTCCTCATCTCAAATTATCCAAAAACATTTATTATTATTATTATTTGTGTTAACCCTGTATTTAGAGGGGATAGTTAAATTTGTTTATTTTTTATCGATGATTATAGTCTTAGAACGTTTCAATTCCGCCAAGTAAACCCCCCCCCCTTAATTAATTTTATTACAAGACTGTGTGTGTGTGAATTTACTCGTGTGAGTTTCAACTGTAATGTAAATCCTGGTCTTTTTTTTTTTTGGAAACAAAAAATTAAATGTGTTCGGATTATTTCTGATTTAATTATGACCGTTACATCTGCCCCTATGTTCACTGAGGTGTACATACGTGTACATCCTGTTTCTTTCCTGAATGACGTCAGTTCACTTCCTCTGTATTTGTGTCGGAAGTACACTCCATGTACTTTATCACATACAACACAGCCGACAATGGCAAACGTAAATCCTTTTAACAATAAGCCTGATTAGAACCAGGAATTCCAACATTGTTTGTAGAGGATCCAAGAAAACTTGCAATGAAGTTTGGTGGCATATTTTGCCCCCCCCCCCCTTTTCTGTGTGTGTGTATGAGTAAAACTTTTCAGGAAACTAATGTAACAATTATACTGGTTATAAACAAACATCATCGTATTAAATCATAATTTGAGCCTCCGAATCATAGTAATTTTAAATCACAAATGGAGCTCGCCTCCCCCGAACCATCATCATCATCTTGAATCGTAATTAGGTTCCTCTATGTTTTTAGAGAAGATGGAAAATTTATACATTTTTGTTGAAAAGTTTAAACTATCGGAAATAAGAGAGAACTTAAGTCGGGTATTTTGTTTTCCAAAAAAAAGTGTTAAGGGTGCGAGAGATCCCTAAAAATGGAAACTTTTCCACCACTCTTTATTTTCACCCCCTATGTGAGTTTGTTTGCAAGATTTCTCGAAAACGGCTGAATGGAGTAGGAAGAAAGATGGTATACATTTGGACTATGACCGAACTTTAGAAGTGATTAGTTTTTAAGGTTAAAGGTAAAGGTCACAGCAAGGTCGCGAAAATAAAAAAAAATCTTATCTGTTAACATGGGGGCCCGATTTTTGCTCTATAACTCAGTCAAAAATGATCGGATTTTTGATGAAACTTGGTGGACATATGTAGAATATTATTACCCATTGTCCTGCCAAAAATGACCCGTGTCCGTTAATAACGATGGAGATAT
>NW_013666902.1:196915-202835 GCF_000517525.1 Limulus polyphemus | reverse complement strand
TGGAAACTTTTCCACCACTCTTTATTTTCACCCCCTATGTGAGTTTGTTAGCAAGATTTCTCGAAAACGGCTGAATGGATTAGGAAGAAAGATGGTATACATTTGGACTATGACCGAACTTTAGAAGTGATTAGTTTTTAAGGTCAAAAGTAAAGGTCACAGCAAGGTCGCAAAAATCTGTCTGTTAACATGGGGGCCCGATTTTTGCTCTATAACTCAGTCAAAAATGATCGGATTTTTGATGAAACTTGGTGGACATATGTAGAATATTATTACCCATTGTCCTGCCAAAAATGACCCGTGTCCGTTAATAACGATGGAGATATGGACACGTTTTTCTATTCTTTTGAGAGCCGAATGTGATCAACACCACGTGGCGGAGGTATGTGTCCTACTGAGTGTACTTCTATTCGTTTTTTTTTTTAAAGATATTTAGCCTATATGAGCTTAAATTTAAACCCGGTACTACTGTCGAGGCATAATAAGCATGCTTGCACTGTGGTGTTAGTAGCTTCGAGAAAATGTGATTTAAAAAAAAAACTGTTTTATATTATTATCAGTACCGAAATAAATCACTTGGTCAACAGTACATCGACGCGACGAGCTTAATTAAAATAGGCCTCTCATTGTGTATTCAGCATCCCTGCGGATTTCCTGGCAATAACGTGTAGGAAGTGTTATTTCTACTGTAAACAGAAAAAAAATCACGACTTAATAAATAAGATGTCGTCGTGGGTAGAACGTGGTGACAAGAAAACGTACTTTATGGGAAGGTACACTAAAACTGACAATAGCTCCGTGAACGACCTATTGACAGAATATTAGGTTCGGATAAAATATAAAGTCCAGTTCAGCGGTAAAAATCGGGTCTCGATACCCTTGGCGAGCACGGCACTGGTAGCCCATTGTGCAGCTTTGTGCTGACAGGCAAACGGATAAATTCTGATTAGGAAGTTAGCACACAGGATCACACACACACAAAAGTTGTAATGGTTTTCAGACGAGACTCAAAACTCGAGCAATTTCGATTAGTTGACCGTTCTTCTTCAGGACAATAGGGAACTATTCGAAAGCGCTCGTGTTTCGGGTCTCGTTTGAAAACCAAACAAACATATATATATACCCCGAAAAAAGGAATTAGTAAACGTAATGTTAAGTATATAAAACAAATATACTAGAAAATTTGTATATATTGTAGCAACCAGAAATTATCAATAGGTAAATAGCGTTTTCTAATATCGCAGTGTGTGTGTGTGTGTGTGTGTGTGCGGCTATGGAGGAAACGCATTGACACGAGAGTAGTTGGACGGTTCTACTTGAAATTCCCGTATGTTCATAGGCACGTATTTTGTTTTTTTTTATTGGCGTTTTGTTTTACCGATATGGAAGGACGACTTTACAGTCGTCAAAGGGTATCTGTAAACAACCCGCGAACGTCGATAAAGTAGATTATATCTAGTGAATTCGGAAACAAGATCTGAAAACCAACTGTTCTTTTTATTTGTGGGTAAAATTCTTTTATAACATTCTGATTTTTTTAACAACAAAATTATTACAAATTAGCTTCAACAGAACAATGTTAGTTTCCATGGTGTTGATTGGTTAAATATGCTAATAACAAATACGAACTTAATATAATGGAATCACTAGAAATATTTAAGAAACGCGTAGGTTCAAGAAATCAATTTAACACAAAGATACGAAACCCTGAAACCCGAGCGATTTCGTATCTTTGCAACAATTCAAGTGTAATTATAAATAGAGAAAGGGGGTCCAGAAGTTGTAGAAATTCATTTCTGTGAATTATTTTCTTCAAGAGAGATAATAGGTGGCAGCACTGTTTATGTCAAATGATTGGTCAATGTGTTTGCATTATATAAAATAGTAAGATATAAATATCAGTATGATTTTTTTTTTCAATGCTGGTATCCTCCCTGATAATTTTAAAGTATTGTGTACTTTTAATAGTTGATTAAAAGGACTTTTTTAATAAGAATGGAACGACGAGAAATAACCGGAATTTATCTACTAATAATTTTAAAATTCTAACATCTGGATTATCAAAGTACGAGTTTCTAGTCGAAGAAAGTCTGTGTATCTCAAACAAAAACAAGATGTTTAGCACTAGTGGAAAGACCACTAATTCCAAATTTATCATCTACATTTACCTTTTTTGTTGTTGTTGAATTGGTAGTTAACATGGAATATTTGACCTTGCTACATCTTGAGTGTGTTGACAGTTATATAAAATATTTGACTTGTATAGCAACTGTAAGTTATATTAAATTCTTGGGGGGGGGCATGCCCCCAGACCCGCTAAGATTGAGCTGCTTTTACCAACTCCTTATACTTTCAATCTCTCGTTGTAAAATTTGCATGTCTAGCCAAGCAACTCCATTTTAAACTCCTTCCTACACACCACTATTATAATGTGTATTTTTAAACCTTTTGTTGAGCACACATTGGTTTGATAATTTTGTCTAACAGCGATATACTTGTCACTATCAGCTTTACCTTGTCATAACAGAGATAAACAGTTCCGGGAGTAGAGGGCGCTGTAAATTAATTTAAAAATAAAAGTAATGGATGAAGTCAAACAGAATAAACTTGGTTCATATTCTAAAAATCTAATTATATAAAAAAAAATATGTACATTCAATGATTATTGAATTATTCTCGGTTTTTTATAGCGCGATAGATTTTTTAATCAAAAGTTTCACGTTTCTCAAAACAGTTTTGTTTTAACAGTCAACATGCAGAAGTTGTTTTATTGTTTATTATATTATTATTATTTTGTATCTTTAATTTTTCCAGTAAGTAAGGAAAATAACTTGTTTCTCGAAAAAATTAGGTCAAGAAACTCAAAAAAATATTACAATTTAGAAAGTTGTGCATATTTTGTACTTTGGTTTTTACTTTTGGTTAGTGTACAAGATCTTTTTGTTCTTCATAATTATTAATAATAGGAATTTAAAATATATCTGCGTGTTTCTTGGAGGCAGAAGACTATAATGTTCTTGCAGAATGCATAAAGCAATTTTATACTTTAATTATAAGAATTTTTGAGGATTTAAAATCAAAACTAAGGTACGGTTTTCAGAATGAAGAATTAAAAATGTATAGCCAGGTGTGCCCTAGTACCTAGACTGTGAATCATACTTCATGTCTCGTTGCTGCAAAAGCGATTTTCACACCAGAGGGATATTGGTGTGCTATAAGAGTGACAGTCAAATCCAACAGTTATATTGGATATTAAATGTAATATTGTAAATAAATAAAACATTTCAAGTAGGCCCGGCATGGCCAGGTGGGTAGGGCGCTCGACTCGCAATCTGAGAGTCGCGGGTTCGAATCCCCGTCCCACCAAACATGCTTGCCCTTTCAGCCGTGGGAGCATTATGATGTGACGGTTAATCCCACTATTCGTTGGTAATAGAGTAGCCCAAGAGTTGGCAGAGGGTGGTGATGACTAGCTGCCTTCTCTCTAGTCTTACACTGCTAAATTAGGGATGGCTAGCGCAGATAGCCATCGTGTAGCTTTGTACGAAATCCAAAAAACAAACAAACTGTCCCACCAAACATGCTCGCCCTTTCAGCCGTGGGAGTGTTATAATGTGATGGTCAATCCCACTATTCGTTGGTAAAAGAGTTGCCCAACCAAACATGCTCGCCCTTTCAGCCATGGGAGCGTTATAATGTGATGGTCAATCCCACTATTCGTTGGTAAAAGAGTAGCCCAAAAGTTGGCAGTGGGTGGTGATGACTAGCTGCCTTCCATCTAGTCTTGTACTGCTAAATTAGGGACGGCTGGTGCAGATAGCCCTCGTGTAAATTTGCACGAAATTAAAAAACAAACCATTCCAGGAAAACTAGTTTTGATTACCATAAAACAGAAAGTAAAAATTTTGTATCCCATTAACTCAAATAAAATGAGAAAATTAGTAAAACAAAAAATGTTATTGGTTATTAGTTTAAGAAATAAAGAAACAGGATTGCACAAAATTATATACAAGAATTATAGATTTGAAACATAAAAATTATGCTATAAAGTATTTCCTGAAATAGTACTAGACATTAAGAATGTGTATTATATATATATAAAAAAACACACACACACACACATGTATATAATTTAAGGACAACAAGGGACCTTTATTCACTGTACAAAAAAGTAAAATGTTTTACACAATCATTATTCCAAATGCAGAAAAATATTTGAAAACATAATTTGAAACCTTGAATTTAAATAATCTAAAAGTAAGGGTAGTCCAAATATTAAGGTTCATTAAATTTAAGATAACAGGAGCCAAGAAATAAAAGTACTTTGAACTTAGAGTTGATGCCCCTCTTGGACATTAAGATGTATTGGTCCATCTAAGCCTACCTATCAATTATACTAAACTCTGTAATGACAATGAAACACTCAGATCTAGTCCTTATCATTCAAATATTTATCAAACCTTACCTTAAGTTAACTATGTCTGGAGGCAACCTGTTCCAAAGGCCAACGACCCCGTTAGAAAAATATACAGATTAACCTTTCATAATCGTGAGTTAAGATGGGAAGACTTGCATTATAGTTTAAGTTTGAGAAACAAGTTTATGAACTTTGTTAAATTTATTTACAAGTTTTAAGGTTTTATTCTGTAGAATCAAAGATACTCCATATATTAACTATTAGAGGCTTGTAAGAGACCTGACGAGGTTATGTACACGTACCTTAATATATAAGCTACATGGTTTATGTTATTATCTCAAAGATTATTTGTAAGGAACTAAAAAATGTTTATATTACAGGTTTCTTTTCACCAAAGGTAAAATTGAAAATAGACTTTGTGATGTAGAGGCCTGATGCATTCTTTGATTGGCCGTACCCTTTGCTGTGGACTGCAGTTTTGCTTATGCAAGGGTCAGCAAATAAAAGATGTACAGTTAGGCTTCTTATAGTGATGTGTATATAATATTATAGGACTTTTATGGGGGTTCTTTTTAACACACCATTTAGTAACCTAAATTAATTTAGGTACGTGAATAATATTAGGTTACTATATGGTAAGTTAAAAAGGACTCAAAACTCCATAAATAAAAATCAATTTTATTGGACAATACAGAAACCAGGTGAGTTTGTTTGTTTTTAACCGTTATTACAAAAAAAGCGGAAAGGTTTACAACTGTGCATTAAAGGTGCTGATTTGATTGATTAAAATACAAAACTGCACTGTTCCACTTTTTGTGGATGTTGCAATTTTATCTTAAAGGTTCTTAAGTATTTGACGATTTTTTTTTCTTGTGTCGAATGCAAAAGTTGACCTAGAGCAAAGATAAGTGTTCTGTAGAAGTACATGTTTAAATAACTTTATTTAATATGCGCAGTATATTTAATCTTTTGAGAATTTCTGGAATAATAGGTTTCAATGCATAGGTTACATTTCTTGGCCAAAATTATTATATTAATTTTATATATATATATATGTTACTGATAGTAATCTTCAGTTTTTTGCACTTAATGCTGGTAACCATAGACAAAAAAAAGTCTATAAAGAAAGGTTTTAGTACTTCCCTTATATATCTTGGGAAACCTTTTATCTCATGAAAAAGTATAAAAATTTATCTGTTTAACAGATGTTCAATACAATTACGTTGTTGAACAACAACCAATAGGACGGCTCCTATATCGACAGTACTGCGAAACCAAGCCTCATTATCGGAAATGTAACGACTTCTTAGACGAAGTGGTGAGTAAAATGTATAGAAACGATTAAATAATATAAAAAATTACATTTCATTGAGTAAAGTTATGGTAACTAATGCCAATATAAATATAGAAACAAAATAGTCGATTTTCTTTTGTATTATCTTTTAGTAAATCTTATTATAGTTGATTTGGTTTCTAGTTTCTTTTTTCCTTAGTCGTGGTAGG
>NW_013666902.1:193220-196875 GCF_000517525.1 Limulus polyphemus | reverse complement strand
TATGGTAACTAATGCCAATATAAATATAGAAACAAAATGTCGATTTTCTTTTGATTATCTTTTTAGAAAATCTTATTAATAGTTGATTTGGTTTCAGTTTCTTTTTTTCCCTTCAAGACGTCATTGTGCCTCCAAGTTTGATACTGTGTTAAGAGCTTGCATCTAACAAAACATTATTGTTGAGTTTCAAAACTTTTGCTTCTTTACCAGAATAGGTCATCAATGAGAATTTAGGAGTTGGTTGCTTGTAACAAAATCAGTCTGGTTAGAGATTAATAGATTGCTGTGCCCTCAATAATGGTTGATGCTGGTGCCTTTAATGACAGGGAACGCTTAATGGTATGATATTGGTAATATCAGGAAATGGTTGATGATGTAATGCATGTGGGCAGATATGAAAAAGTTGAGTAGTTATTATGTGTCTAATCTGTCATTAGTACTTGGGAATTTTCTTCTTATTGCTTTAATCAGCTAATTTTGAGGATACACGGGTACATCTTATGACCTAAGTAATGTATAGTCTCTTGACCTGTAATACATAACTAATGAGTATACTTCTAAATCTAACCAACTACCTAATTACTGCTAGCTTGTACGATAAGTTTGATAAGAAAAACAAAGTTATTAGAAAGTTTAAAACATCTCGAAGGTTTGAATGGGAATGTTGACACCAGCTCTCCTAAATATGAAGTATAGTAATTTGTTCATTAGCACAGTACACCCACATACATTTGTAAACTTTCAAGTAAGGCCATAGTCATTTTCCACAGATGTTTAGAAAAAATTTTTCCAAGTGATGACATAGCCTTAGTTTGAGGAACAGATGTTAATATCAGGAATAGACTCTTTCTATAGGTAGTTAGTTGTAAACTAGTTTAAAAATTTGTGACACTTCTGTAAGAAATGTGTCTTAGAACACAGAGTCAGACGAATGTCCACATGCAGAAATTCAGATCTTTACGTTTAAAGAAATATGTCCTAGGATCTCGATGACACGGAGTCAAAATAGATCCTTTGTACACGGAGAATCGTGCCTTAGGTTCCTGATGATACAGAATTAAATTGTGTGTCTGCCAAAAGAAATTATAATCTTTATACACAGAAAATCATGTCGTAAGACTGATAACTTAGAATCAATGAGTCATCTGCACGGAAAAGTTCAAATATATATATATATATATAGAGAGAGAGATATAGAGAATCGTCACCTAGAGATAAATGTTGTAGGACTTTGACTCGGAGTCAGTTAATCGTTTGTACACAGAAATTCAACTATTGTTATAGAGAATCGTCACCTAGATATAAATGTTGTAGGACTTTGACCTGGAGTCAGTTAATCGTTTGTACACAGAAATTCAAATATTGTTATAGAGAATCATCACCTAGAGATAAATGTTGTAGGACTTTGACTCGGAGTCAATTAATCGTTTGTACACAGAAATTCAAATCTTGATATAGAGAATCATTATCTAGAGATTAATGTCGTAGGACTTTGACTTACACACACGTAGATTGTTTTTGAACAGTTCTTAAAATGGTTTAGTTCTCCATCTTTTGTTTGTGTTTCTGTTCTTGGCTAGTGATTTCTTCAGTCCTTTCTCCATTGAGGATTTCTTCTTAGTCAAGTTACTGTATGAAAAAAACTAGCTTGAAATCCCTGTTTTAAAATCAATTTGAAGGTTTTCTTTCCGAGTAGCTAACCCTGTCAGGCAAGTAAAGTTCATCAGATACTAAACATGCATTGTTAGTTTGTCTTGCTGGATAGAGTATTACGTATTATTGAAGTTTAAAAAATAATTCTGTGTATAATAAAAATCTCTAGTTTGTATAATATATTTTGAAACGAAAAGAAATCATATCTAACATCGGCTGAAACTTACTCTTGTCTTGTTGTTAATAGTTTTTATATTGAATGAATATGTGTTCTTCAGAATTTCTCTCTGATTAATACTTTTCAGTTTTGTAATACGAGTCATTTCAATTGCTCTCTACAAAACTGCTGAAATAGATACTTGCTTTAGATTATAGTTGTTTATATTCAATGAACAGTTGGTCTTCAAAAGTTTTCTGTGGTTTTTAGGCAAATTATGAAGTGACTCTGGATGAGTATAGACAAGAAGTTGCTCAAGATGTCTTTTCCAAATACCTCACACCCGAGGTAAGTGGTATTCAAGATGGTTTGTGTAGTTGTTCAAGATGTCTTCTTGAAATACCTTACAACCGAGGTAAGTGGTATTCAAGATGGTTTGTGTAGTTGTTCAAGATGTGTTCTCGACATACCTCACAACCGAGGTAAGTGGTATTCAAGATGGTTTGTGTAGTTGTTCAAGATGTCTTCATCAAATACTTCACAACCGAGGTAAGTGGTATTCAAGATGGTTTGTGTAGTTGCTCAAGATGTCTTCTCGAAATACCTCACAACTGAGGTAAGTGGTATTCAAGATGGTTTGTGTAGTTGTTCAAGATGTCTTCTCGAAATACCTCACAACCGAGGTAAGTGGTATTCAAGATGGTTTGTGTAGTTGTTCAAGATGTCTTCTCGACATACCTCACAACCGAGGTAAGTGGTATTCAAGATGGTTTGTGTAGTTGTTCAAGATGTCTTCTCCAAATACCTCACAACCGAGGTAAGTGGTATTCAAGATGGTTTGTGTAGTTGTTCAAGATGTCTTCTCCAAATACCTCACAACTGAGGTAAGTGGTATTCAAGATGGTTTGTGTAGTTGCTCACCTGAAGAACTCTGGATTGAGTGAAACGTGTCATCCCCAATGGATATGTGAATATAGCATGTTTGAAGTACTGTTATTATATCCCTGAGGGACTAGATTAAGAATGTAGTGTTTAAAAATATAATAGGCCTAATACTAATTAACGTCTTATGACAAGTATAATTAATTCTTTAGTTATTTTCTGTAATAATTGTTTATTTTAAAAATGTAATTTTTCCATATATTCAATTGAAAGTAATGATATTGTTAGCGATTAGTAACCACCCTTCGTGTTGGAGACAGAAAATGATCATGTTAAGAAGAGTTTTCTAATTAATTTTATTTTCTAGTCCAGCGAATATGTTGATGTAGTCAATGAAGACCGGATTGAAAGATGCAAAGAAAACCTACAGACAGCCAGCAAAGAACTATTTTTTGAATGTGCCAGGTATTTTGTTTTTTAACATTGTTTTTGTTTGTATTTGTGGTACATACCTAACTTCATATTAAGAAAGATTAACAAAAAAAAGTTGTTAGTTGTAAAAAGCTATTAAAATTGTATCTAACTCGTGCTTCGAGTGAGGTAACTAACTGGATGTGATTTAAATGCCAAAGGCTTGCAAAGCATTAGAAACTAGTAGGCATAAAGCTGGTGATAAAAGTCATTTTAATGCAGCTGTGTTTTTTCCCACTTTCCTCTCAATTTCTATATTGCAGATTCAAAATTGGAGACATGTAAAAGTAGCATGTCATGTCTATCTCCTGTTCAGTTTCAAGTAAAAGTAGCTTGTCATGTCTATCACCTGTTCAGTTTCATGTAAAAGTAGCATGTCATGTCTATCACCTGTTCAGTTTCATGTAAAAGTAGCTTGTCATGTCTATCACCTGTTCAGTTTCATGTAAAAGTAGCTTGTCATGTCTATCACCTGTTCAGTTTCATGTAAAA
>NW_013666902.1:178085-192368 GCF_000517525.1 Limulus polyphemus | reverse complement strand
CTATCTCCTGTTCGGTTTCATGTAAAAGTAGCATGTCATGTCTATCACCTGTTCAGGTTTCATGTAAAAGTAGCATGTCATGTCTATCTCCTGTTCAGTTTCATGTAAAAGTAGCATGTCATGTCTATCTTCTGTTATTCACAGGTCACTTGTTCAAGAGGCCTTTTATTCCAAACCAGAACTCGCTACTTGAAGCAGACAAAAAGAGAGAGAAAAGATTCTCTGAAATACTTTTTATAAATGCAGTATAATACCCCCTAAAGTCACGATTTAAATGCCAAAAGTAGACAAAGCATTAGAAATCAATAGGCCAAAGTTGTGCGTGTATATATATATAAACAGCATCTTTCTATCTCTATTTGTCTGAGTGAGTGAGTCTGAAAAAGTTGACGTATGAACAATTTTATCTCAAACTTTGGGAGGAAATTCTTCGAGTGCCAAGGAATCCTTCAAATGTATTTAGTTCATTATAGCCAAAAACATATTAGTGAAATTTTGATAAAATTCTATATACTAATGTATGTCTTCTCCCCCCCCCCCCCTTATTTTTTAATACAAAAATCAAATTTGTTAGTGGCAAAAGTTTTTTTCTAGCATGTAAAATAGAAATGAATACGACGTTGTTATTGATTTCAGTTTATCTTAAGTCTTGTTTTGGCATCTAGCAGTGTCACCATTTCAGAAAAAATCTTGAAGGGGTAGGCAAAGCTGAACCCTAATTACTATAAACTGTTATGATGTGTAGCACCTTTTGGAGTTCATACGTCAACAGTAGTAACTACGTAAGTGCCAGAGAGTTACGAGGAACAAAAAACAATAACATGGAACTTTTAACTTTATATATTAACATAAGTCATTTCTCATTAACTAGATGTTTTACATTTCTCAAAAAAAAATAAAAATACAGCTAGAGTAGGAGCAAGTTGTTGCAACTGGTAAAATTAAGAATAGTTCTTTCAATTTCCAATAATTTTTAGAAACATCCTAGTATAAGAAACAAATATCACCCACTTACTGGCAATCATTATTGACATTACAGTGTTGAAAAAAAAACAATGTCAAAACTGTAAGGAACTGAATTAAAGTTGGAGATCTTTAAAATTGTTTTTAGCGAGATAAGTGTTTAATAGTTTGGCTGTTTGTAATTAAATAGCAAAATGGAGAAAGACATAACTTCCATTTTCACCCAAGAAATGTGCATTGGGAGTTTAATAATTCAAACCATAAAATATTAGAGTTCGTCATCCAGTTTTAGCATCAGAGCAAAAGAAAGAAAAGAAAAAAATTTTTTTTTAATCTTAAAAGTGTGGTTTCAGGTTATTTAAAAGAAAGAAAAAAAAATATCTCCTTCGTTATCTCACATTTCAGTGCAGTGAAAGATTACCTAGCTGGACAACCATTTCAGGAGTTTGAGAACAGCATGTACTTCCTCCGATACCTTCAGTGGAAATGGTTAGAAAGGTTAGTAGTCTGTGAATTATTATATTTATTTGTGTAGTATTTAAAGAATACAAGACTTTCCCACGTGAGCATGGAAACTAGGTACTGTTACTCACCGGCCAAACTTATAAACAATCTCCGAAGGATGAACTTTGAGACGGACCCAATATTAATAGCTAGGTCATTCACATTCCTTGAGAATTTGTTTATTTGCTGTTAAACTGCACCATGGGCTAACTGTCTGTGCCCACGACGAGTATTGAAACCTGTTCTTTAGCATCATAAGCTTTCTGCCGCATCGGTGAGCCACGGGGGAGGGGGTTGGGCTTCCTCGAAGAAGCAATAAACTTTGATGTAGAAGAACTTGATTGTAATATCGACTACAACTGAGAACGGATAATTATAATAAAGAGAGATAATTGAACAACTAACCTAGCAGTTGGACAGATGTATGTAAATAAAAAATGTAATTAAATTTTCTCTAATGGTTGCATGGTTCTATAAATGAAACTTAATTTACTTCAATATGCTTATGTTATACAAGTCCACCTAGGTTGCATATACACCTCTATTGGTCTGTTTAGTCAAGTAACAAAAGTAATTATTATCTATCTTCTCTTTAATATACAAATCTTTCACATTAAACTTCATATTTAAAATAATCTGTTGTATACTGATTGTGTGTTAGTAAGCAACAAACCCCTAGTGTTGTTTTACAAAAGTAAAGATTGCTTTTAATATGTGGATATATAACGGTAGAATACGCAGACTTTACAGCTAAATGTGATAATTGTTTTTAATGACTATCAAAAAAGAATGTTTGCAAAAATAATAAAAATATTTACTTTTGAATATTTATCAGTATAATTGTGATTTTAACATTAGTTTCTTGTGTGTGACGTAGTGATTGTTACCCAATCTAGTTTCAAAATATAGCTTCGCAATGGTTCAGAGGTAAGTCCGAGGTTTATAATACTAAGAATTGGGTATCAGAGGTAAGTCCGAGGTTTATAATACTAAGAATTGGGTATCGTCACCCATGGTGGGCAAAGCACAGACAGCCAATTGTATAGCTTTGTGCTTAACCACTAACAAATAAACAAACAAAAAAAGGATCAAAATATACTGTGAATACTGTTGTTTACAAGATTGATATGGTTACCATGACCGTATCATATTTTTTCCCTTTCACTTTAATACTGTTCGATTTTTTTTTAAACTAAATTAAAATAAAGAAAATAAAATATAATTATAAACGAGGCAACTCTCTTTATGCTGTCAGAAAACTTTGAGACGTTACTTTGGTTCTTTTCGATAATTTTTGGTACTTATTTTTAAGATCATGTTTCATAATTTGTTAATGCCAAAATTTGATAACCACAAATTAAAGTGGTAGAAATTATGAGTTAGTATTGCTCAAAACTTAAAGTATTCAGTATTGTCTCGTTTTATCCAATACAGCCAACCAGTGACAGCCAAAACTTTCCGAATGTACAGAGTGTTGGGAAAAGGTGGGTTTGGAGAAGTGTGTGCTTGCCAGGTGCGTTCTACGGGGAAGATGTATGCATGTAAAAAGTTAGAGAAGAAGCGTTTGAAAAAGAGGAGAGGAGAGTCTATGGTTCTCACAGAAAAGCAGGTTCTTCAGAAAGTCAACTCGAGGTTTGTGGTGAGTAATTGTGTATATTTTCACATTTTGTACTTCATTCGGAGACATCACATTTAAACATTGGAAACAGCTTTAAAAAATGTAAAGAGATGCCATAATGTATGACTCTTTGTTTTAGTTTATATACAGACTCTATACATGTCTTTGGTGCTATAATTACAATATGATGGTTAGTCAAACAAGAAAGTTTAGCCTGTAACTACTACAAAGTTCTATCTATATTCTATGTAAGTTATTTACGTAAAATAAGATGACATAGTAGTTGTTACAAACAAATGATTTTAACCCTTTCACTGTGGCTGGGACATATATTTCCCAGTGCTCCCACCTCCCTCACATTGCGACTGGGCCAAATGTTTCCCATTGTCATTCAAAATTGCCGTATGGTGATGTATGGGAGTAAAATGAGTTGGAAAGTATTTATTGACATCCCTCCTAGTGTTGATGTATGGTTTCTCTCAATGTTTTCCACTCAGCAACCAACAAGATGCCTACATGGAATGTAAAACAACTGCGTGCTGACCGTGGCTGCATAGAGTGGCGAGCAGAAACCCTCATTATTATGTAAATATAATAACTGCGTGTTGACCGTGGCTGCATAGAGTGGCAAGTAGTAACCCTCATTACTATATAAATATAACAACTGCATGTTGACCGTGGTTGCATAGAGTGGTGAGTAGAAACCCTCGTTACTATATAAATATAACAACTGCGTGCTGACCGTGGCTGCATAGAGTGGCGAGTAGTAACCCTCATTACTATATAAATATAACAACTGCGTGCTGACCGTGGCTGCATAGAGTGGCGAGTAGTAACCCTCATTACTATATAAATATAACAACTGCGTGCTGACCGTGGCTGCATAGAGTGGCGAGTAGTAATCATCATTACTATATAAATATAACAACTGCGTGCTGACCGTGGCTGCATGGAGTGGCGAGTAGTAACTCTCATTACTATATAAATATAACAACTGCAGGCTGACCGTGGCTGCATAGAGTGGCGAGTAGAAACCCTCATTACTATATAAATATAACAACTGCGTGCTGACCGTGGCGAGTAGTAACCATCATTACTATATAAATATAAGAACTTCATGCTGACCGTGGCTGCATAGAGTGGCGAGTAGTAACCCTCATTACTATATAAACATAACAATTGCGTGTTGACCGTGGCTGCATAGAGTGGCGAGTAGTAACCCTCATTACTATATAAATATAACAACTGCGTGTTGACCGTGGCTGCATAGAGTGGCGAGTAGAAACCCTCATTACTGTATAAATATAACAACTGCGTGCTGACCGTGGCTGCATAGAGTGGCGAGTAGAAACCCTCATTACTATATAAATATAACAACTGCGTGTTGACTGTGGCTGCATAGAGTGGCGAATAGAAACCCTCATTACTATATAAATATAACAACTGCGTGCTGACCGTGGCTGCATAGAGTGGCGAGTAGAAACTTTCGTTATTATATAAATATGTTTGACGTGCTTGACTTGGATAGCTTAGAAGATAGTGAAAGTGAGTAAAGTGGTGTTCAAATGCACGATGATGAAGAGGCAATGGAACAAGAGGATGCTAGCACTCCATCTAGTGATGATAGTCAAGATGATGAACCTGGACCCAGCAGAGGAAGGCATAAACAGTGTCAACAATGGGAAACATTTGTCCCAGTCACAGTGTGAGGGAGTAGGAGCACTGGGAAATATACATCCCAGCCACAGTGAAAGGGTTAATAATACTTATTGATAAAAGAAAAAAAAGAGACCTACTGTAATCATTCCTAATGTAAGAAAGGAGATTATGAACATCAAAGAAGTAGGTTTTCCTGGATTATCTTAGTGTTGATGACTTGTTTATTTGTTGAAGAAATATAACTTGATTATTTATTTCAGACAAAAACAAAAACTTTTCAAATATTGTGCACGTACACGAACAAAAAATTCTTAAATCCAACCCAATATCGAGCTGGATTCTTCTTCCTTTCCGATATTAACAAAAGGAATTTTGTTAGGATTCTTTAAGAAGTTACCTCGACTTTAGTTACTTGTATAACTCACTGACAGTTCTGAAACAGTAAGTCTAGTGATTTTCAATGGAACTTTAGGCAGAGTAGACGTGGTAGGTCTGAGAACTTAAATGGACTGCTTTCAACAGGGAGTTCTTTAATGTTCTAAAACCTTTTGGCTGAAATGTTGTAGGCTTAATGTCGGTTGCACGTATTAGTTATTGTGACATAAATGATGTTTGAAATTAACAGATCCATAACTGAGGTAGCCACCCCAGCAGTAAAGTGGTGAGTGGCAGTAAATGGCTTATCATGGCAAACAGAGGGGGAGGGTACAGATATAATGGCCTGCACTAGGCTAAGTTGCCTAGTTATGGCTCTGGGAGCTGAAAAGATCTGACGAGTACTGAGGTTATACAGTTCTCGTCCCTGATGGTACTATTAGTTAGTTAGATTTGTCGTGACTTGGTGACTCAGAAATTATGTCTTCGCTCATTTTTATTAAGCTGAATAGAAACAAATCCTTTTCTCATTCTTCAGCAGTAGAATTGACCTTGACATCATATTTTTCCCACTACAGGTTAGTTTGGCCTATGCATACGAGACAAAAGATGCTCTTTGTCTTATCCTAACGATCATGAATGGGGGAGATCTGAAGTTCCACATCTACAATATGGGCCGAGAACCGGGGTTTCACGCGGACAGGGCAAGGTTTTATGCTGCTGAAGTGACTCAAGGGCTGGAACACTTGCATACACACGGGATTGTTTATAGGTGAGTTAATAATTGTTGTCGATAACTAAACCAAGGTATCTATTTAGATCGCAACAAAAACGTACAATAATTAGAAATGATTCATAACCCTTGCTGTTATCAGTATTTTGGGCCATGACACCAATGCGAACACTATTTGTTTGTATTAATGTACTAACAGTGTCAAGTAGCTTTATTGATGCTAGTGTTGAAATAATATAAATAGCTATATACATAATTTTTAATTATTTTCAGGGTATTATTGATTGGAAGCCTGTATCTTATCCAAGATAAGACTTTTGTTTCACTAAATACAGAATTTTAACCATTGAAATGCCTTAGTTTTCCTTCAAAAATACCTTATTTAAGCTTTAGTTTAATTTTTTTTTACCGTAAAAACATCTCATGAGATGGATTGTCGTGTCGTCCAGAGAGAATGTGGCTCCATTCGAATGGATCCCATGTGCTTTCTTGGCATAGAATGGATTTAACCGTGACCTATTCCCTTAGATTTTTCTAGCCCTTCTCCCTATTTTGATTACTGCTGGTACCTTTGTAGTGATCACTACATGTTATAGTACGTGATAGCTAACAAGATAATAGCTGAACCTTCTTTGTAATGTTTTCTGGAGTTGTATCTAACAACAAGTAAATTGTCTAAAGAATGATTCAGTGAGTTGACTTCAGTGTAGTAATCATTACTCTTAGGCACCATTTTGGGCTACGAATGAAAAAGTTAAACGAGAAGAGGTGGAGCGGAGAGTGAAAGAAGATGCAGAAAAATATTTCGGCAAGATAATAGCTTAGTTGGGGCAAGATAATAGCTTATTTGGGGCAAGATAATAGCTTAGTTGGGACAAAGAATATGTAGCATGTCTTGGTAATTTTTGATTTAAACATTTTGACAAAAGTGAAGAACCAGAAAAACAGCAGGGCGGTCCACTAGGGCCTGGCTTTCTGTGGGGTTACATGATTTCAGTCAGTGCCCCTTTTCTTGCTCACACCCATGTTTGTATGTGTGTTGAATGTTGAAGGAGGGAAGCACGGATTGTACACGGTATGCATGAGGGAGGCTTAAGACCAAAATGGTCGGGGAAACCACTGCTGTACACCTTTTCTTTCTTGGACGTTACTTACATATCTATTTAGGGTAGTAGTAATAGAGGTAAGAATTAGCAGTGATGTATTGTACACTATGTATGAATTTATTTTATTTCCTTGGGCTAAAAAAAATCACTGAGTCACTTAATTATTTATAATGATACAAATAAAAATTATTTTTAATTATCAGAGGCATTTCCTTTTTTTTTTTTTTTTTAAATTTAAATTAATCATTATTTTCTGAAATTATGAACACAATTATTAAACTAAACGTACGTCAGTGTACTAAATATTTTCAGAGCCATTTGTTCCTAACTTTGACTTAGTATAGTGTTAACAAATTGAATTATCTCTGGGAAGTTGTGAATTTTGAAGGTTTTAGGTGTGAGTAGTTTAGGTTAACATTTTTTTATTTTAGGGACCTAAAGCCAGAGAATATACTTCTTGACGACCATGGTGAGTACATATATGTTTTCACAAGTTTGTATTTGTTGTTTTCTTGTTAACGTGTAAGAAGTAAGCTTTAATCTTAAAATAATTTGTGAAAAAAAATAACGATAATATTCACATTTGATGCCCTTTTGGATTTTTAATTACTCAAATATTTTTTAGGTTCAGGATTTAGAATTTGATACCGTAATTTCTAATATTTAATCGTACCTTGCTTGCTTGCTTGATATTTCCTTATTTTTTACTCCGATAAAGGTCACGTAAGGATATCCGATCTTGGTTTAGCTGTAGAGATTCCAGAAGGAGAGACAGTTAAAGGGAGGGTTGGCACAGTAGGATATATGGGTAAGTCATATTATTATTCTCAGACACTCTGATTTACCTCTCTGATAGTATCTGCAAATAACTAGAGATTTGATCAGGAAATGTATCATGGAGTAAGTCTGAAATCTGATTTTGAAGCAGATGCAATATAAGTAAAGTGAAAGGTAATCTTTACTCACAAAAAAAAAAATGATGATGGTACTGCACAGCAGAAAATGCTTTTATTAAAGACAAAAGAATTTTGTGATCTCTTCACTTCCCATGTCAATGTTTCCCATTCCAACAGAAATACAAAAGCAGAGATAATCTCAAGGTATCACCTGACCTACCAGTTGAAAAAAATATTGTCTACTTTCACCTTGGATATTCTACTTTACAGAAATATTCTCCACAAAAAAGCACATGTGATACTATAGGGGAATGACCCAGGATGATTGGTAGCTAAAGAGAAAAGAACTTTGTAAATTTTCTTTAGTAACTTTCTATCGTTAAAAATTACAAAAACTTGTGTGTGAATATTTTTGAAAATTCTTGGTGAAATTGAAATGTTTACCTTACCAACTAAAGAATATAAGAAATATTAAGTATACAACCATTATTTTGAATTATGAATTATTGTAACTATCAATAATTATTTGATTACATTTTGCCATTATGAAATATATTATTAGTTGACTTACTGAGTTTTACTTGCAGGGTATACAGAACATTGTTACTGGTGTTATCCAATGAGTGATTATTTGAAATGCTACATTTATTAAAACTTTGAAGTTCTGTTTTTATAAATGTAAAGTGAATCAACTTCTCAAACAATTATGGTATAAAAACTTGTATTTTCCATTCCACTGTGGCCAGAAGCAGCATTTTGTTTATTAGTTTTATTTTCCTGGTAGCTCCTGAAGTGATAGACAATGAAAGGTATACCTACAGTCCTGACTGGTTCAGCTTGGGTTGTCTTATTTATGAAATGATAGAAGGACGGGTAAGAGATATATAATTTTTGTTTTTCAGAAAACTTTATAGATTAGTATAGCATTTGTTTTTGTTGTTTTTCCACCAAAAGTAATTAATTATATATGTACGTTTGTGATTAAAATTAAAACTTTTTTTTAGAAACATCTTTTTGTCTTTAGACACGATTTCACAATACATAACACAAGTTGTAGGTTTTGATTTTCTTTTTGTCGGGACACGAGGTTTGACCGGTTGCTGAATACACAAGACAAGCACAACTTCTTTGCTTCAAACTTTGTATCAAAACAGTTTTCACACAGCCGTCCACTAACCAACTTCTAATAGGTTTCATCGTTGACAGTAAATCGCACGAAAATAAAGCCACATGATGTTTTCACACAGCCGTCCACTAACCAACTTCTAACAGGTTTCATCGTTGACAGTAAATCGCACGAAAATAAAGCCACATGATTAACTCTCACACCTTGGGCATGTCACAGCCTTTCACGGAGTACATTTCTGAAGGTCAGAATTGATTTACATACTGTTTTATTCTTTACATTCATTTCTCTTCTTTCATTAAGCATTACCTTTACTTTTTTTAGGATTTTCTTAGTTTCTGTAGAAGCACTATTATATATCTTTATTTATGCTAAGTACATTGCCATTTTTGTTCTTACCTCACTGCAGTCGGGTAAAGTTGTTGCTGGAGTAGGTTTCAAGCCGGCTATCACCGTTTTCTTTCTCTCGTCAAAACAGTAAAAGAGAAACCATCAAAACTGTTGGCTTTTCAACCTGCCGCTTTTCATGAACCCCCCTTTTTTTTGTATACAAAAATTATTTGAAATGTATTGTCATTTTTTTGTGTTTTTTTTAGAGGGAATGCGCGTGTGCTTGCTTGTTTGTTGTTCGTAAAGGTTCTTGTAGCAACTGAAGTCTGTTTGTGCACAAGTTATAAGTGATAACTGATAAGTAAAACATTACACAGTGAAACTTCAGGCTGTTCAAGGCATAATTTATGTCAGTTGCTACATGATTCCAAACCTATATTCCTTTGGAATTGGTTAAAAGTCATTATGTGTTTCCAGTGCAACTTGAGCATGCTGTTAGTTGGTATGAAATGTCTGGTCTATCGATTCATATTTTGTTGCACACTTAACAACCTCTATGATCGGTTAGCTCTCAATATCTGGCAGGCTCTTGATCTGAAGTTTTAGATTGCTGGTTTATTGCAAGATGATAACCATTGTTACCTTTCTTCACAAATCAGGTGGAAGTGGTCAAAGGTGCCTTTTTTTTAAATCTGCTATGTGACTAACCTGACCTTGTTTCCAGTATCCTTGAAACCTGAAGTGATTTTTTTTTTTTTCTCAGATGTTTGAATGCTGTAATAAAAGATGAATCTGGAAATCTAATAGGTCATGCTAAACCCTTTATGGTTAGAAGTGCTGTAACTTTACTGTTATAAAAGATGAATCTGGAAATCTAATAGGTCATGCTAAACCCTTTATTTATGGTTAGAAGTGCTGTAACTTTACTGTTATAAAAGATGAATCTGGAAATCTAATGGTCATGCTAAACCCTTTATTTATGGTTAGAAGTGCTGTAACTTTACTGTTATAAAAGATGAATCTGGAAATCTAATAGGTCATGCTAAACCCTTTATGGTTAGAAGTGCTGTAACTTTACAGAGTTTATAAAGAGTTCTTAGTTTTACTTTCATTTTTGGTTATGGGATTTGAGCTGAAAACTTACTATGTGTTCTTGTTAGATTTTCTGTGGATTTTTTTTTTGTCTTTGGAACAAGTTTTTGATAAGTGTAAACTTCCGTTTTTGCTTTTGGAACAAGTTGGTTTTATGGTAAGTGTTAAGCTTGTGAAGTGGGAAGTGCATGGGATGACCCCTCAAATCTTGAAGTAAGAAAAATGATTAATATAAATAGTTGAAGTGTTATGAAGTGTTCAGTTTTGTCACAAAGTAAAAATGTTATTAATAAAGAGAGCAGTTCACCGTGGGACGACCAATCGAGTCTTGCAAGAAATAACAGGAAACCAATGAGAAAAGGTGATTCATGAATGGTTAAATAAAACCAATATTACTAAGGAATTTCTTTATCTTTCATAACTGGAGGCAAGGGTAACTGAGTTACAGAGTGTGTTGGCCCGACATGGCCGGGTGGTTAAGGAGTAGAAAACAATAAAAAAAAAAATACTAAAATGAAAACAAATTTAAAATATAAAATAAAAGAAAAATTAAGAAAAGATACAAAAACTACTAAATATTAAACAGATTCTTAGGAACAGAAACTGAGAAAAGAAAATTTGATAAAAGTTAAGTTACAGCAAAAAAATCTCTTAATCAAAAGGAGAACCTAGCTTTTAGAACCAAAAATCTCTAGAGTACATGACCTCTGTCTACTAGTGCTGGGTTGAGCTACTACCCAATTCGCTGACAAAAAAGATGGTTTTTTTATTCCAGGACATCACATGATATTTTTTAAACACTAAGATTTTGGCCAATTCTATACCAAAAGTTTATTTTAAGGCATTTTAAAAATTTGTGACATTTCAAATTTCTTCAGCTTCATCAGAGTGTATATACTATGTAACTAGTCGAAAATGGTGAGGCATTTTTCCTCGTGACTACATTTCAACTTTGTACTCATTATGTGTCCTTCACTTTATGTATATCCTCTCATGTCTACTTTTCAACTTTGTACTCATTATGTGTCCTTCACTTTACCTATATTCTCTCATGCCTACTTTTCAACTTTGTACTCATTATGTGTCCTTCACTTTACGTATATCCTCTCATGCCTACTTTTCAACTTTGTACTCATTATGTGTCCTTCACTTTACGTATATCCTCTCATGCCTACTTTTCAACTTTGTACTCATTATGTGTCCTTCACTTTATGTATATTCTCTCATGCCTACTTTTCAACTTTGTACTCATTATGTGTCCTTCACTTTACGTATATCCTCTCATGCCTACTTTTCAACTTTGTACTCATTATGTGTCCTTCACTTTATGTATATCCTCTCATGCAAAATTTGGGAGTCGATTCCTGTGGTAGACACAGACAGATAGGCTATTATGTTTAGTTTCTAAAGAATTACAAGTAAAATATATGCATAATATTACTTTCACAAGTGTCGTATCTTTGTTTTCTCTTTTTCTGAACTTTCTTTGTAATGTTTTCTGGAGTTGTATCTAACAACAAGTAAATTATATAAAGAATGATTCAGTGAGTTGACTTTAGCTTAGTAATTATTACTTTTAGGCACCATTTCGGGCTAGGAAGGAAAAAGTTAAACGAGAAGAGGTGGAGAGGAGAGTGAAAGAAGATGCAGAAAAATATTTCAGCAAATTTCGAGAAGAATCCAAGGCAATCTGTCAAGCTGTATGTTTTTCTTTTAGATAAAAATTTCAATAACAAGACTTGAGTTTAAATCATAATGAAAAAGAGATTACTGCAAGTACATATTTAACTCCTAAAAGATACTTAAAATATAGACGTAAAAGTTTAGGCTTCTGAAAAAATAGTATCTTGTGTAAATGAGAACCATTACGTGCACATTTTACGCTAATCCTATATGTCTAAACATACATTTAGTAAATAATTTTACTGACCAATTTTTTTTTTTTTATCTGGATTAGAACTGGATTATAAGTGATGGAGAAGACATGATGTGGGTTTTCTTTGTTAATTAATTTTTTGAGTTGTGCTACACTTGAAAAGTGGTAACTCTAAATTTTGAGGTCTTGAAACTTTACGACACTACTAATGAAAGTTAATCTTTTGACTGCACAGCTGCTCAAAAAAAATCCAAAGGAGAGGCTAGGATGCAACAGTGGAAGATATGGTGCACAAGAGTTGAAACAGCACCTTTTCTTTCAGTGTATCAATTGGAAAAGATTAGAGGCAGGAATGCTCGATCCACCTTTCGTACCTGATGTGAGTAGATTTCTCTTTCGATCGTATATTTTCTTTAACAAACTCTTTTTCACAGCTTTATAACTACTAAAATTGTCATCCCTTAACCATCATCATGAGTTTAACATATTTGTTATTAGCTCTAAGCTGTTGAATCTTCTAGAAACACTCTATGGGATCTAGTTTGCACTCTTTTGGAGAATATGTGTTTGCGAATGTTTGTATGAGATTTTTTTGTGTGTGAATTGCGTAAAATTTTTTTTTTTGGTCTGAACTTTTTTTATTTTTATTTTTTTCATAGCCTCATGCTGTGTATGCCAAAGATGTGTTGGATATCGAGCAGTTTTCCACTGTTAAGGGTGTCAACTTGGATGCTGCAGATAGTACCTTCTACGGTCGTTTCAACACCGGCTGTGTCTCCATACCTTGGCAGTGGGAGGTATGTAAGCTGTTTCAGATGAACTGAGATTTGTTGTCACAATCTTCACAAAACTTTGTGTTCTTCATCCAAGAAAAACAAATTATTGTGCCATAAACACGCATAAAACAAATTCAATTCCGTTTGCTGTCTGATAGTTGCAGAGTAAGAAACCTAATGCAGTTACACCATCTTTGGCCTGACGTTTTATAATGATGTTAGAAAAACACATAGGTTCAACAATGGACCTTTCTTCATTGGGGGCAAACTGCTGATATTCTATGAGGCACGAGTGGTTGTTTACTAGATCGTGACTTGTCGAGTGTGGAGTTTGTCTTAATTTTTGGGTTTTCAAAGCTGGGCTTGTTGACTATGACTGGAAAGCTGTGGGTAAAATTTTGGAGAGCATCTTTTGGTGGTTTCATGTTGGTTTTATATGCTTTAGTTAAATCGATTATAACAATATGATCTTGGAAAAACTTTGTAAAGATGTTAAATGGAGACCTTGAAACTTGGTGTAGTCGTATATACTTTGTTGCATTATCTTGCTTGATAAATTCATTGGTATATTAACCAACAATCTCATTAATGATCACTAGAATGCATTTATTTGAGGTGTTTCGATGTTTGTAGCATTAGATGTATAGACCTTTCGCTGATAGTCCTACACCAAATGCAGCCTACGCTTTAATAATGTGACGCATATTTATTTCATTATTATCTAAATGATGGAACGGAATCATGATAACATGTGTAACATTACTCTTTCTAGACAACGTGATACACTACTGATAAAGTTCTATAGATAATTTAGTTTAAAAATACAATTACCAATTATATTTCTTGCCATGTTGTTGTTGTTTTTTTTTTTTATTCATTAATGAAAAATTGTTATTTGTATAAAGAAAATTTGATGTTAAGGAGTGTGAGATTTGTCATAAAATATATTCGGTATTTTCAATTTTCAAATAGAAACAATTCCTAAAAAATGTCTAGACAGATCAGATAGGGTATTAACTGTTTGTGTTCGGACAAACACCAACTCCCTCTTGTGTAAAAGTCCTGATATAATAACTTCCTATCAACAATGTGATATGTAAAAGACATGATCAGATAGGATATTAACTGTTTGTGTTTGGACAAACACCAACTCCCTCTTGTGTAAAAGTCCTGATATAATAACTTCCTATCAACAATGTGATACGTAAAAGACATGATCAGATAGGATA
>NW_013666902.1:171672-177211 GCF_000517525.1 Limulus polyphemus | reverse complement strand
CGTGTGGATAGGAGGGGTAGGGTGAGGATGGGAGTGACAGGTGTAATATCACTCCTAAATTGCATCAAATATGTATGAGACATATTTAAAAGGTGTAAAAACCACCTTCAGATATCACTGAAATGAATTTTTTTTCAGTGAAAACTACAAAAGGCTCCCCTGGATCCCCACAGTATGGCTTCAGCACTCATTTCCTCCAGAGTATCAACCCCTTTATAGATTTCTATCTATGCCCCTGTAACAATATTCAATAATCACGACAATCTTAACGAAAAGTTTTTTTTATCTGTTCTGTATCAGAAAAACAATTTATATTGAGTGGAACTGTAAATTCTAAATGCCCCCCCCCTCCCCCCCAGTGGCTCAGCAGTAAGTCTGAAGGCTTATGATGCTAAAAACTAGGTTTTGATAGCCGTGGTGGGCACAGTACAGACAACCCATTGTGTAGCTTTGTGCTTCATAACAAGCAAAAGATTCTGAACCCTATTTCCATCATCATCTTACAGTAGATGATTATCCTACCAATTTATTTAACACTATATATATTTTTTTTCCTAGATGATAGAAACAGAATGTTTCCAAGAACTTAACCAGTTTGGCCCTAATGAAACCCCTTCTCCTGACCTCCTGATTGACCAACCTCCTCCAGCTGAGTCGCAAGGTTGTTTTCCATTTAGGAAAAAAGAAAGGTACGTGTTTTCACTAACTCTCAAAGTTCTGTTTCTCGGAACATTCACGTACAGGTTGTCATAGCTAGACACCTATACGATCATTTTACCGTAATTGTTTTTTTTTACTAGATACTAATTTCTAATTAGTTTATTGTTTTGGCTACCAATATACTGTTGTCTTCAGGAAAGGACTGTTTGTAGTGATAGTGGCTGAGATTTGATGTTGTGTCTTCTTGTCAGGAAGGCTGGCGCATGATGATCCATTGGTGAATGGTTCTAGGAGAGGTGTCAAGATTTTGATTACTCCTATGCCATGTTGGATGTTGGTGGTATTTTATCTAGAACATATCTAGCTATGGGTGAATTTCTGCAGTAACTGTGGGATGAAACTTGTTTGTGACATTTAAGTAGACTTTAGATGTGTGGGGTGGTGTATTTACGTTCTCTTAAAAGTTCTTTTTAATGATGCTTGAGGAGTGAGCTAGTTTTTTGTGTTTTTTATATCACTCGAATTATCATGAACTTTGGTATATTCCTCTTTGCCCAGGGCTACAGTGTAATTACCTTTGTCTGTTAGTATAATTGTTGTGATATTGTTTTTGTTTAAGTTTCTGAGGACAGTTTGAATGATATAATAAAGTTTACATTTGTTGCCTTTTGGACTACTGGCTAATGCTAAATTAATAATAATTTTGAATTCTTCTAAGTTCTTTTCTGGTAAGCTGTAAGTTGTCTTCTGTAGTTGTAGCAGTAGTTAGGATGAGTGTTATGTGATAAGGCAGAAGTTAGTCGTATACTCAGTTGAGTTTCATCTGGTTCCGTTAATGGTTGTTTACTGAAGTTGTGTTAAGTGTGTCTTTAGTGTTAAGAAACTTAGAAAATGTTCCCATGTGTCAAAGGTCTCTCTCTGTAAAGAGAGTAAAGCTATACAAACAACATGAATTTAGAACAGTATTTGGTAGCCTTAAGACGATATAGTCACAATTCATTCACACACTAAACCACCTAAGTTCTTCGGAGAGCAAAAACACTGTTTACAACACCTCTTGAGTATGTGGATCCGAATACATTGGAAAAACAAAAATACTAACGAAAGTCAGAATTCAGAAGCATAACAGACATATACGATTTTGTAGCTGATCTATTTGCAATAGTTCATCATGCCAGAGGAGACCATATGATTAAATGAAACAATAGAAAACTGATGGTATATGAACCACACATGAGGAAAGCAAAGATAAAAGATGCTTTTTATATTCATCTAACTGAACAGCTTACCATAGAAGTAATCCTGGAAACACCCCCTCTTGTAACTATTTAACTAGTTAATTGATTGAAACTTTAAGCAGGGGAAAATCCCAATAGAGTGGATAGCATACCAATCTTTTTAAAAAGAAAACCCAGAATAATATTCTGACCTCATAACCATAGTGTAAGTACTATTCACATAGTCTATAATGTGTTTTTCTTCCAAATATCATTAAATTTTTATCTATTTAATATATGTATGTCCTATTATTGTCTATCACTAAAACCTAAACTTACTGACAGTATGTACTGTTAAACTAAAGAAAACTGTTCTGTCCTTCATATTATGTAACGGTTTGATAGCTCAAGGTTAAGACTGAAGCCTAAAATTATAAGAGTTGACTGCGGTCCAGCAAAGTGTTGACAAGCATTAGGCCTAATATTTGGGGTGAGAATCACAATTGTTGTGGGTAATTTTTTTCTACAACTTAATTTGTTTGTTACTTATTCAACTCGGAAATATGCAAAAATAGTATTTAAGGTTCATTTTTGTTTGTTGTAGGTCAATACCCAGAAAATTAGGCCTATAAGCTTATCTTTCATCTAGTAACAGCCTCTCTGAAACCTAGACTTGTAATAGTTAGTTTATAAAAGTAATCACAGAAAGGTATTTTAAAGGAAAACATTACCTATTCCTCATGTTATTAATGTTAACAAGATTGAAAAAGGAGCTCGAAAAATTGCCCTGAAGTTTAATTATTTGCTCCTATCATTTGCATTCAGCTATCACTGTTTTCTGTATAATTTATTGGTGGTACTTACTGACTTCCGTGAAGTTTATAACCATCTCAACGTTATTTTAAATAGTACAAAACAGTTTCCAATCATATTTGTTCCTTATGCTTGATTCTGTCTTGCAGAAAAAATATGGCCAAGACAACAAAATCTAGCAGTAACTTTCAATTCTCGTCCTCAGACGCCCCTAACTCTTCTAGTGGCGACCCTACGACAACTTTCGCCTCAGGTCAAGAAAATGCTTTCCGTGCCAGCTGAGGAGCATCTGGCTCTTAACACAAGGCATTCCCTGTCACATACAAAAGCAGTGCCAATTGTTACCAGGGTGACTTTTGTGTTGCGGGTATCCCGTGAGTTATGACGTAAATCAGAATTGTAGTTTCCCTGTTGTCTGACTTCCAGACTTTGTTATATCTTTTCCATTAATGGTGTATTCTGTACCTGATCCTCCCCAGCTCACAAAGAGATCATAATACTCCACTAATTTTGTCTAATCAAGTATTGTGATAAATGTGAACTCTGTATATAAGTCAGCAACCCTCAAGATCAATTATTACATGGTCACCTTGAGTACAGTTTTTATCCCCAGATGGTTTCAGTTTTCGTTTTTGTAAAGAGGATCAAATATTTGTATTTTTATGTAAATACATAAACATTTGGTTAAAATAGTGTGTTTTAGTGCTAATCCCACTCTTTTTTCTTATATTTTGTGATTTAGCAATATGAAACATTCATGTACATCATAACTTCAGCCCCTGGAAATAGATATAAACCCCTTCCCACTAATCACGTTGTTTTGTTCTTCCACCTAACATGCGAATAATCTTGTTATTTCAGTAGGAACTAATACAATGTCGCTGTTATTATGTACTAAAGTTAGTTTATAATCATGTTTTATGATATTTTGATTCATACAATATCATTTTTTTTAATATCCTATTCTAATTATTTATGAAGTTTGATTTGATTTAAAGGAACTGAACAAATAAAAGACAGTGCTATCTTGAGAGATGGAAAGGTATTGTGATTAGTCAGTTTGTGAGGGTGATAAAAAAAGTGTATTATAAATCTATTACTAATGAAATCTGGTCATATTGATAGGGTGATACAATGATTGTTTACAAAATAATTATGGATAGGAATTTCCTGAAATACTTGAAGTGAGATGATTATTGTGTGATTAACACTTTTATGGTCCATGTTTTTTTTCCTTTAACTCTACTGAACATCCAGCTATACATATGCTTAAGAATATTTATTACATCCTATCAACAAGCTACTGAACGTCCAGCTGTACATATGGATAAGAATATTAATTACATCCTGTCAACAAGCTACTGGACCTCCAGCTATACATATGGTTAATACTTATTACATTCTGTCAACAAATTACTGAACCTCCAACTATACATATGGATAAGAATATTTATTACATCCTGTCAACAAGCTACTGAATGTCCAGCTATACATATGGTTACGAATATTTATTACATCCTGTCAACAAGCTACTGAACCTCCAGCTATACATATGGATAAGAATATTAATTACATCCTATCAACAAGTTACTGAACCTCCAGCTATACATATGGTTCAGAATATTTATTACATCCTGTCAACAAGCTACTGAATGTCCAGCTATACATATGGTTAAGAATATTTATTACATCCTGTCAACAAACTACTGAACGTCCAGCTATACATATGGTTAAGAATATTAATTACATCCTGTCAACAAGCTACTGAACCTCCAGCTATACATATGGTTAATATTTATTACATTCTGTCAACAAGCTACTGAACGTCCAGCTATACATATGGATAACAATATGTATTACATTCTGTCAACAAGCTACTGAACCTCCAGCTATACATATGGATGAGAATATTAATTACATCTTGTCAACAAACTACTGAACCTCCAGCAATACATATGGTTAAGAATATTTATTACATCCTGTCAACCAGCTACTAAACGTCCAGCTATACATACGGATAAGAATATTTATTACATCCTGTCAACAAGCTACTGAATGTCCAGCTATACATATGGATAAGAATATTAATTACATCCTGTCAACAAGCTACTGAACCTCCAGCAATACATATGGATAACAATATTTATTGCATCCTGTCAACAAGCTACTGAACCATCAGCTACATTTGGATAACAATATTAATTACATTCTGTCAACAAGCTATTGAACCTCCAGCTATACATATTTGTTGACAGGATGTAATAAATATTCTTATCCATATGTATAGCTGGAGATTCAGTAGCTGGTTGACAGGATGTAATAAATATTCTTAACCATATGTATAGCTGGAGGTTCAGTAGTTTGTTGACAAGATGTAATTAATATTCTCATCCATATGTATAGCTGGACCTTCAGTAGCTTGTTGACAGAATGTAATAAATATTAACCATATGGATAGCTGGAGGTTCAGTAGCTTGTTGACAGGATGTAATTAATATTCTTATCCATATGTATAGTTGGACATTCATTTGCTTGTTGATAGGATGTAATAAATATTCTTAAGCATATGTATAGCTGGATGTTCAGTAGCTTGTTGACAGGATGCAATAAATATTGTTATCCATATGTATAGCTGGAGGTTTAATAGCTAGTTTTTTTACAGAATGTCATTAATATTGTTATCCAAATGTAGCTGATGGTTCAGTAGTTTGTTGACAGAATGTGATAAATATTCTTATCCATATGTATAGCTGGAGGTTCAGTAGCTTGTTGACAGGATGTAATTAATATTCTTATTCATATGTATAGCTGGAGGTTCAGTAGCTTGTTGACAGGATGTAATTAATATT
>NW_013666902.1:133853-170757 GCF_000517525.1 Limulus polyphemus | reverse complement strand
CTAAGTTTTTAAGCCACTCTTGAAGACCAGCAGATTATCTGTCTTTATACTAAAAACAGTCTTAAAGTATTTTGTTTGTGCTATAATGTTTTTTTGTTTTGTTTTAACGATAAAGAGAGGCCACAATTTAAAAATTAAGTCTTGTTATGTTTTTCTGTAAGTTATATGGAGTCATAATCACTCTTAGGTTCTCAAAAGTGGATGCGTGTTTTTTTATTTCTTCCTGAAAATTCCAAATAATTTCCCTGGAGTTTCTTTGTTAATGTGATGACTTAATAATCACCTCCTTATATTCTGGTGTAATGTGTTGTTCGTTACATTTTGGTCTAAATGATACTTTTAAGATTTGGGTCATAGAATGTTTCATGTCTGATGTTAAAAACTAGACCCTGCTTTCTTCAAAGAACATACATAACTACAGTTATATTAAACTTGCTACTTCAATCTGTGCAATAACCACAAGTAGAATATTGTAGTTAGTAGAATGCTGAAGAAGCAGACTTTGCACAATCATGGCTCTGTTCTCACTGACTGCTAAAACTACAGGAGGTTTGAGCTAACTCGTACATCATCGTTGATTTTTTTTTTTTAAATAAACTAAGATTTTATTAGTAAAGTTAAAAAATCTTGTATTTATTTCAAAATGTAATTGGTTTTGTGATAAATATCTCAATAATCTTTTTTTTTTTTTTTAAATTGGCATCTTGAAAGTAGCTTATTTCTGTTTGGATTGTTTTCTTATTTTCTTTAGTTATTGAATAATTTCTTGCTAGTTAACTTGTTGAATAATAATATAAAGTAATGGAAAGAATCGTAGAAATTGACAATTATTGACGGAGTTTCCAAGCCCTAGATTACGTGTTAGAACTGATTTCTTTAGATAATGATGTCAAGTTTTAAGAACCTTTTATGTATGTTTCTAAGTGTGACTGGATAGTGTTTGAGAACTAAACAGGATTTTATTATAATAAGTAGTATTTGAGATGTAGAAAATAGTTATTTTTAATGGATATGCGATTCCGTATAATAACCTCAGAACATCGTGTACATTTTTTTATTTCACTCATTGCATCGAATTTATTCCACAGAAAATTCCTGTTTTCAGAAAACTTTTAATTTCTTTGGGTTCTACTCAATCTTCTACTTTCACATTTTTACCTGACTGTATTAATCGCAACTGTACATAAAGTTTACTAAACAATAATATTCTTAACAATACAATAATGGGTTTGTTACTTTTGTCCTCTGCTCACCTGGTTTTTCAGTTGTGCTTGTTTTTTTTCTTTAGAGAGGTGTATCATTAAAATTCACCAAAAATATATATATTAGGATTTAGTTTTACAACTACTTTAAAAGGGCAGGCAGTAACAGTATGTTGTAAAAAATTTATAGCTATAACATTTCTCATTATGTTAGTCAAATATTTTTACATGATTTTGTTAACTGACTTCTTTTCGTAGAAAATGGTAGAATTTTCTCAAACTTTTAATAATTTCTCTTACAGTTCTTATGTAAAAAAAAGTATTTACGAACTTAAAACATAATGTTCTTTTTATGGTAGATATTGACATGTTTTATATTTTTATTCGTGATATTTCACCATTTTCTGTATTATTTTGAAGGAAAACAAGATGAACTGATCGTGAATCCAGTTTAACTTGTACTCTTTGTTCAGGTTTAAGATAATTAGACTTTAACATATTAACTTGGAACTTCTAGATTGTAGGGAGGGTAATAAGAGTTTAAGCAACATCGAATGATCTCACCTAACAAGGGTGTTAAGGAAATAAAGTGTTACTAAATTGAACGTAAACTTGAGTTTAAACTGCTCTTTATCACTCTTGCTTTCTCTTTCCTTGTCAAATAGTTTAAGTACTGGTTATATTAACTGTCACATTTTCTCGGAAATAACATCTGGGACTTTCATCTAATGCTGTCTTTGGAAGGTTTCGTCTTGCTTGACTTAAGAAATGTTTGAGACTGAGAAAGAGAGAGAGAGAGTGTAATAATTTTTAATTTCTTACAAAGATTTTTTATCATTTTGTTTTAAGATAGTGTCTTCTGTGATACCGTAAGAAACATTTAGTCATTATTAACACTATGATAAGTTGCTGGTGATTAATGACATATCGTAGCTTTAAAACCTGTAATCTTTACTACTGGCCACTGAAATTAAGTTGATATATACTAGTGCCAACTACCAAGTATATGTACACCCTTAGTTGAGATCTTTCAAATGGCACAAGTTATCGTAGTTATGTGTTGCATGTAATGGCTTTAAAAATGCATCCTTTTGACTTGTTTCTTGGCTGTGTGACAATTTCTGGAAGTTATTTGCTGTAACTGTAATACAGGTAACATTCAGAACTACAGAAATGTTTATGAAACTAAGGTTTTCCTGACAGTAATTGATGTCTATACAAACTTGGCCAGGACTTAATAGTTGTGTGATATGAAGTAGTGTTTGTCACTGAATGGGAAAGGTTAAGTAATTATTTATTTTATTAATTATTGCTTATATGAATAAAGGACAAAGTGCATAAGTATTTTTTGGCATGGCTGCAGAACAGGCACAAGTCTTAACAGTACAATCGTTAGTACTTTTAAGAGTCTGAGGGCCCCCCCCCCCCTGGTGGTTCAGTGGTAAGTATCATTTCTAATACTAACATATGAGGTTTGATCCCCAAATCAGTCATGGCGCAGATAGTCAATTGCTTACCTTTGCAGTAAAGTTCTGTGGTAGACACGGTGAAGATGGCTTGTTGCGAAGCTTTGCACAAAAACCAAACAACAATGTGTTTTTAATTTTCAGTAAGGCACAGAAGAAAACATTCAGTTAATAACTTTATTTAGTGTACTGACAACGCAAGTCTCGGTCTTGTTCTCCATGCATAATCCATTAAATAACTTGTTAAAATGTAGTGGTAAGTTGATTGTTGCTACTACGGTAGTGGTTTACGCAGATTACCACGTTATTAAATATCTTACGGTTGAGGTGTAGACATTATATGCATTTATAGAAGCTGGTGAAGTGTTTTACACTTGATTAATGTGTATTTGGTGCTTATTATTGCTACACACTTGCAGATTGAGTTATAACTCACGAGCACATCTCTCGGAACAGGCTTGGAAACAGTATTTAAAATTATCACCTCATCTGTATCATGATACACATTTTTTCATTATTGTTGAGATTCATAAATACTGAAGCAAACCGCAGTTGTTTTGACAAGTCGTGAGGACTAGATGGATCGGGAAGTTTTTGATCGTACAGTAGTGTTTCTGGCATTACAGAAAACATTTAACCAAATGTCCGACACACACACACACACGGCACAAGAGATTGATTGAAGTGACAAGTTTTGTTTTTAACTAATCGGTTTCATATCGTGCTTTCATCACGTTACAACTTTAAACATCAAATGTGAATTTTTGGTGTAGAAAGTCTTACAGCTCTAGTGTAGAAGCACTGTGCTTCTGAATCTGTTTTAGATAGATGCCGATCTTAATTATGTTCACTCAAACGATCTCAAATCAATGACTGTTTTGTAAATAGGCTGTAATGTGGTAGTCACCCATTGTTGTTGTGGTGAATGGCGATTAACTATAATGAACTTACACACTCTGACTTTGTTGTATTTAAAAGGTGAAATAAAATTTTTCTAAAAGTGATTTTTTACTTGACTGTGTTTCCATACATATAAGAGTAAATTTGTTTACAACAGTAAAGAGCCAATCACCGTTACGTTAGAAAACAAACTTCAGTAAGCTGTTAACAGTGTACAACTGATAAAACCTGATAACTCTTTCCAGTTGCACCTACCAGGCAAGATGTGTTCAAAATGGCTCAACATCTTGTGGAGACGTTCTAATGGCGGTGTTTTAAATTGTAGCAAGTTTGTTTGTCTGTAGTGTTTCACTTTCAGATTTACATGTGTGTGCATATGTAATTTGAAAGTACCAACTATCCAATTAATACTATTTATTCTTTACTGAAATGCATGCTGTACACTGGTCTTTACCAAATGAAAACAATCACTATAAGAAAAAAAAGCTTGCATTAACACTATAATTAATTGATGTTAAAGTGAAGTTTTTTTTAATCACCTACATTATTGATTGTGGCCGTTTCAAGTTAAACCAAGTCACGAGAAACTGCTCCGTTTCCCTGTTAAACCGCTCCTTTCCCTTTGTACACTGAAAATTTATATCACTCGGTCTCAAGGAATGCTTTCCTTCCCTCAAGTATCTCACAATCTGTGAGCACACTTTCTAACATATATTTAAATATTAACTTTCAAAGCAGTTGATGAATATGTGACTAGAACTTTTGTAAAAGAACTGATCGGGTCATCTGTTGTCTTTTCCCTCACTCAAAAGGTGATTTACAGATCCCCAGTGTAGCCCATCCCCTTCTGGCAAGTGGGCTGACGGCAGGAGTACGTGTCTCCACGATCTAGAGCATGACAAGAGAAGAAATATTGTAACACCGTTTTAAAAACGAAAGGAAGAATTATTACAGAGAAATAGTAATCTTCTGTAGTATATTATGGAAAAAATTAACCATGAACTATTTTCTAAAACTTATAAAAGTCCAGATTGTTATAGTAACTGTGTCACTGAAACAGATCAGTTTTATAGACTTGAAGGTGAACTCTTCATATTTAATTTAACGTTAAAGTTGTTTTAAGTACACTAATGTTTACCTCTGAATCTTACCAAGGTTTTATAAAAAAAAATTAAT
The DNA here is from genome assembly GCF_000517525.1 of Limulus polyphemus. NCBI lineage: Eukaryota > Metazoa > Arthropoda > Merostomata > Xiphosura > Limulidae > Limulus > Limulus polyphemus. The sequence continues at coordinate 166,013 of NW_013666902.1, read as the reverse complement.
GAAATTGGTATCTGGCTTAGATACTTTGAAATTAAGTATTCCTGCTAATTCAACTTTAGTTTGGTACAGACCTACTGGAGCTGGATCACTTTTTAATGTCTTTGTAGTTAACAGTGGCACAGTTCTTTTTCCTTTGTAAATTATCTTCAAACTATGACATTTAAGTTGGTTTCTGAGTTTAGATACTTCCTGCCGACCACTACAGATAAAACATCCAAGTTACTGCGAAACATGAACACACATTTATATGTGTAAAACTGCCCCTTTTGTTAAACTTAAGGACTCCCAAGTGCTCTTTCTACTCACGTACTTACCAAATTTGCTTTGTACTTTCACAATTCTTACAGTCTGACATACTTCATTTAAAACATTACTCATCAAGCAGACTAAATCATTTGTCTAAAGATATATTGAAATAATCGTGGTATCTGTATGTACATTATTTTTAATAAAATTAGAATCCAGACTCTATTTATCCACACAAACTACTAACCTGCCATGTGCGAGGCCTAGAAATAATCTCCAATTTCTTTTGGGCCCAAAGTTGTATGGGTTTCTATAAATCTAAAACACAAAGTCATCATGAAGCTCCACCTGCTGGTGGTTTACTACATCAACAAGTACAATATAAGAGATAAAGTTTTAACATGATTGATGTCAAACGTTTTCTCTATAATTAAATATATACAACTTTTTTACATTATCAGTTCTTTACCTAATGATCAATCAGGATATTTAATAGATCATCATTGTTGACGAGCCATTAACTAATCCTTTCGGCCCTATCGACATCTGGATTTAAATACAATACAAAATCATATTGAAAATATCATAAATCTTCATTTTCTCACTACACATAAAGTAATCAGTAATTAAGTCTAATACGGAAAACACCAGCTAACCACCCAAAGTCATTTTTCTTTAGGTTTCAATAAAGTATTGAAGCTTCTAATGGAAAAATTTTGTCAAGTTTTTTTAAAACAACACTATCATTTTATCACGAACATGTATTTATAATGTAAATGGAGGTTAAGTCCATTAAACGCAACAGTGTGGAAATATAATACTTTCATTTGTTTATGTATTTATAATGTAAATGGAGGTTAAGTTCATTAAACGCAACAGAATACACTTGCCAGTATTTTAGGAAATACTAAATATATTAACTTATATTCCATATATGCAAATTTATGTAAAAACAAATAAACACAGACAATAAGTGAAAGAACACTTTCTTCAGTCTACAGGGTTTTAAATCTATTTTACTTCACTTTATAGTAACCTAAATTAATTTAGGAAGATGAATAATGTTATGAAATTCATTATTTGATATTAAACAGTAGACCAACTGTTTAATGTCTGCATATATATATATACGTTAAAAGATTTCTTTTCTAACAGAGGCCTAACTGTGCTGACGAGCCTTGAATAGGGGAAACTGCAGTTCGCAGGTGTGTGTACGGCTAATCAAAGAATGCATTAGGCCTCTACATCACAGATTCTCCTTTCTATTTTACCTCTGGTGGAAAACAAAAGAAATCTTTAACATGTTATATACAATAGCTTTCATTGTGTGTTGAATTTACCAGTTATTTTAAAAATAACTTCCATATTTCATTTTTATTACATCATATACACCAACTTGAAAAAAACAACTTTTATCCAATAAACGGAAACACATATTTCTCTGTATTTTTCATTATCATTGAGAAATAGTTTTAAGTTTGATTACATGATAAGCTCTTTTGCTCAACACACAACATTTTTTATTAAAACAAATAATATTTTAAGTTATTTTTTTTGTCACCATCCACAAAACTTTTGCTTTTTTAGGTTTGTGAGCCTAGTACGCTATGACTATCATGAAAGTGGTACGAGTCATAAATGTATTTAAATCATTTTTTTTATACATTATTTACAATAATGCCTTACTTTTAAATTCACTGTATGTAAAACCCTATAACTAAAACTTACTTGTCCCACTGCTTTCAATCTGGCAGTTTCTTTTTTGTTGATATGAGCTTCGATGCTACTCTCTCCACGAGTGATAAGACGAGCGTGCCACATAATTAGTGCACCCAGTGTAAAGAAAACACCAATACACAACAATGATGCATAGATGATACAGAAATGATAGAGGGATGATAAGAGAGACTTCTGTGTATTATTTTCTCCTGTTGATCTGTTCATGAAACCAGTAGCACTGTTTATCTACAATTAGAACAGGTTATGAAATGTTATACTTTAAAAAATTACTATACTTCATATAAAAACTTGTATCAAAATTATTTGTTTGCTGAAATACCCCCCACAAAATATTAGTAAGCATATAAATTTGCTTATTTGGATGAAACTAAACTTGTTTAAAATGGAGAACAATAAAAAAGAACATGATTAATAGACGTTTAGAGGCTATATAGATTCCTCGTTTAGTGATCTAGAAGAAAAGGGAATGCCTATATAAAATTGCATAACAAACAATTGAAATGAGTGTGAATTGTTAAATGTGTTTTTTATTTAATAAGGTTAATTCTATTACAAATGTAGTTTCAGGTTTAGCTGTAGTTAAAATTGTGAAATTAACACAAAGGAACTGGCATTTTGTGTTTTTGTTACGATGGCCCAATGAGGAGAGGAAGGTTTACTGATTTTATTACCTGTTTTAACTGACAATCCAACGTGTTCATAAGATGACATTTCTTTTACCCAAAACAGGAGGCTTTCCAGTCTCCATACATGTATAAATACACAAGCTTAACTGTTCATTAAAGAAAGCCTTCTAATATTTAATAATTCACAGTTCTCATTTCAACTGAATATACTCTTAATTTCCCAAAGTAATTTATGTGTTTTAATTATCTTACTCAAAGTAGGCTTACCAATTAATATTAAAGTAAAAATGTAAAATTAAAACCATTTTACAAAACCTAACATTGTCCATTTCCTCTAGTGATATTTAGAAACTCTTAGTAAACACGTTTTTATTTTCACCATTGTTTCTCGTCACAAACTCCTAACAAAGCAATTACAAAAAAATCTAAATGTTAACTTCTGTTTTTTTTCAAGTAGTTAATATGATTTCTTATGCTCTTAATTATCACAATTAATATTACTGAATTAATAGTTATGAAAAAGAAAAAAGGGAAATAAAGCAACTCTCCAAGTAAGATGGTGTCGCTGGAAAACAAAACAACGATAATATTTTAAGATTGTTTAATGCCTAATTGAATTAGATATTATTAGGGTTATACAATGTAATTAGACAGATCAATTTGTCAAGTTTCTGTGGTTTATCAATATCTATTTAAAACTAATTCCTACCTGCTCTTTTCCTTCTTCAAAAAAGTGGTCCCAAGCAATTGACCAACCGAAGAACATCAAAAATATCACTCCAAGCCACATGTAGACACAAAACAGAAAAAAATATCGGTGATTGAAGTGGCCGATACAATTATTCAACCAAGCTGAAGTTAGATTCAAGGATGAAATATTAACTCACTCTGAAGCACACTTTGTTTGGAACCGTTGAAATAATGCAATTATATATATCGTTCAACAGAAAAGTCTGTGTAAAACCGGTTCATTTGGAATGAAAAGTTTCAAAGTCCAGTAAGCACTTTAAGATAACACAAATCAATAAGATGATAGAAATAAGCCCCATTGTAAAGATTATTATTCAAAAATTGCCTTGAACCATTCATTAATTTATTTAGTGTTGAAGTTTTTTAATGAAAAACTATTTTAAAAGTATCACTCTTTGGCCTCAAAACTTAGTTTGTTTAAACAATTTTATTTTTAAGTTGGTAATATTATAATGGATATCCAGTCTAAGCTAAGGTTATTCATTCTACAAGAATTAATTTATGTAATCCTTTTCTTAAACTAGTTTTACATTCGTTATTTTCTCTAAAATATTTCTGTCAGTTCAATTTTACATTTTTGTTTTGTTTGTAATTAATTGATAAGACAAAACCTAATATTAAAGCAGTCTCTCTAGAAAGGAACTATCACCATTTAAGCTAAGTTCAGGTTTTGAAGCATTTTTTTGTGTGTGTGTTAGAAAGAGCCAGAGTGAAACTAGACATTTATCAGTCATAACATTATTTTAATACAAATTTAATTCTTATGACTTCCATAATCCCTTATTCGGTTATTTATGTATTTCTTGTCAGTTATCGGTTTTACAACACATTGAAGTGAATGTCAGTACGTCAGTTTTGATTAAATAACTTTATTTTAGGGTTATAATTTATCTTTATTTAGGCATCAGATGTAACACTTTTCACACACACACATGGAAATATTTAAAATGTTACCAAAGTTAATCATAAGTGAAGATGTAACAACACTTTTCACACACATACACACACATGTAAATATTTAAAACGTTACCAAAGTTAATCATAAGTGAAAATGTAACAACACTTTTCACACATACACGGAAATATTTAAAATGTTACCAAAGTTAATCATAAGTGAAGATGTAACAACACTTTTCACACACATACACACACATGGAAATATTTAAAACGTTACCAAAGTTAATCATAAGTGAAGATGTAACAACACTTTTCACACATACACGGAAATATTTAAAATGTTACCAAAGTTAATCATAAATGAAGATGTAACAACACTTTTCACACATACACGGAAATATTTAAAATGTTACCAAAGTTAATCATAAATGAAGATGTAACAACACTTTTCACACACACACAGAAATATTTAAAATGTTACCAAAGTTAATCATAAGTGAAAATGTAACAACACTTTTCACACACATACACGGAAATATTTAAAATGTTACCAAAGTTAATCACAAATGAAGAACCTTTTTTTAATGCTTCATCTAAAAAAAGATACGGCAATGATGATCCATCTTCAATATACAATGGTCACAGACACTACAATGATGGGTGCGTGGAGGTTTTGGAGCGATACACTTTTTACAAATAGACACTGCTTCTTGAATTAAGATTCCCTGAAAAAAAAGTAAACTCATTTGTCTTTGCACCTTCTCTTTAACTTCAAATGTAACATGGAATATATAATTTAAACCTAATTAAGACCACGGATACACGCACTTTCCCACAGTCACTCAACAGGACTCCCCACTACCTTTAGCGTAACTTTGACGAATCATCTCACTGTAAAGTACGTTTAACACGTGATAAAACGTATCACTCTAAACTAGTTATAACCTTTAGACAAACAAAAATATAAAAGTCTGTACATTTTCCGATCTAGAATGTGAACCTATCCTGGCTCATGTGAAATAATGTTCTTTTAAGCTTGATAATATAGTACGTATTCCTGGTTTTGGATTAAATATTATAAAATCGAAACTAGATACATGTATACTAGTTTGAATCTAAATGATTTATTTGTTGGAAGGTTTCTGAATTAAGAGGCCACATAACACAGCTACAAACGTTACACACAAGACTCGCTAATGCACGGTTGTTACCCATTGCTAGACCAACTACCAGTCTCTGCTGTATATTCTAAGTCTTCACTAGCTCAGTAAAGTTCCAGTTTTTTACCAGCAGATACAAACAACATAAAATACGTTACCTCAGGTGGAAAGCCTGCTGATGTTTTGAATGCCATGTAGTAGTGGAAGATAATGTTCACAAGAAGCCAGTGGCCTATTGTTACTGCTACTATGGTAACAGTGATGCTATGACTGATCCAGTAAGGAAGACCGATGATGTAGGCAATAGCAACAACAGACAATGTAAGAAAGATGACTCCAGAAACAAATATCTAAAATAATAACATCTACTGTGTTACACAATAACTAAAATAATAACATCTACTGTGTTAAACAATAAATAAAATAATAACATCTACTGTGTTAAACAATAACTAAAATAATAACATCTACTGTGTTAAACAATATCTAAATAATAACATCTACTGTGTTAAACAATAAATAAAATAATAATATCTACCGTGTTAAACAATAACTAAAATAACAACATCTATTGTTAAACAATAACTAAAATAATAACATCTACTGTGTTAAATAATAACTAAAAATAATAACATCTACTGTGTTAAACAATAACTAAAATAATAACATCTACTGTGTTAAACAATATCTAAAATAATAACATCTACAGTGTTAAACAATATCTAAAATAATAACATCTACAGTGTTAAACAATAGCTAAAATAATAACATCTACAGTGTTAAACAATATCTAAAATAATAACATCTACTGTGTTAAACAATAACTAAAATAATAACATCTACTGTGTTAAACAATATCTAAAATAATAACATCTACTGTGTTAAACAATATCAAAATAATAACATCTACGGTGTTAAACAATAACAAAATGTATGATCCATATTTTGAAGGTATATTTTATATTCATATATATATAAAACATTATCAAGAAATAGGAAAAACTTACATTGTTTAACATAAGATAACACAACAGTGTCAACACAAGTTAAATAGATGTTTCAGCAAACATCTATAACTTTTACTCTACAGTTCATTTTATAAAGAATCAACACATTAAAATCCAATTTTAAGCTGCAAGTTTTACATTTATTACTAAAGAAAAAAACATGGTGAAAGGGTACCGTTTGGTCCTTCAAAGCTCTACTTGAACATCAATTCTTGAGAAAAGTAAATATTTATATCCATCCTTGATTGTTAAGGAAATCAATAATTCCCTCTTAAGCTCCCGTTTAGAGCTGACTTAAACTAATACTAAATTTCACTCATTATATATGCCAAACACTGTCAGAAAAATAAATCTGTACTACCTGGAATCTAGCCTATATTTTTAAAATTTTAAATCTGTATTCTATTACCTTCAGAGGCCTTTATTCTGGTGATCTCCTGGATAATCTTGTAAACTTCAAAGAAAAATTCAGTTGGGTTCAGATCGAGGTGTTTAAAGTGGTTAAAAGAACTGATAGTGTCGATGCATCTTTTTTCATATTTAAGGGTGAGAATGATAGGTCTACGGGACACAAATATCAATTTTGGCTGGGTAGGAGTCATCTTCAGTTAAACAAGCTTTACTTTTCTAACACTAACAGAGTGATTGGTCTTGGGAGTGAATTACCTTCAGACATAGTGGAAGCAGTTAATTTAATGGAGTTTAAAGGAAGACTTGATAATTATCTGAATGATAAGGACTAGCTTTGAGAGTTTTATTTTATTAAGTTAGTTTAGTGGATGGGACAGCCTAGATGGACCAACAGATCCCTTGTTGTACTGAAATCAATGTTTTTAATATAGTCCTTCCCTGGACCCTATATTTCTTAGACGAACTGTCCACTGTAAACCAGGAGAAAACTAGCTAGTGATTTGTTATTAATTTGTATAAATAAACCCTAAAAACAATAAATTTAGATAATATATATATATATATGTAATACTTACTGGACCTAGAGCTTTTGTAAAATGATCCACAAACCATATCAAAGGTTCCATGCATATGTCTCCAATATAATAGATATCTAAAAAGCTGTTGTAAAACAGGGAACATATTGTATACTTTATTAGATGACATTTCTTCTTAATTGTTTCCAACAGTCGCTGGCCACAAGAACTAACTGTCCAGTAAATACGGGCCATTTTCTTTATCAATCTCTTTCTTTGAGCAACTCAGTATCACTTTTATTTTTTGATAAACCATTAAGACGTTAGCTCTATCAAAAATCTTAAAAATTTAAACCTATATCTACAGCCTTTGTGCTCAATGTTTTTTAGTTTGAGACTTAAAAAAGCTTGATATTTAATTTAAATTTAAAATATTTCTTAACTCAAAATACTTTTCTCGATGTACTTTCCCACCTAAGTATCTTACCGAATCACAAGTCACAGCAAAGCGGCAAGTTCGTGCCTAAACAAAGTGAACAATAAATTAATTATATGATAAAATGATACGACTAGATAAACATTATCCATGAAGCATAGGCTAAAACAGATTACTAAAACTTAAATTAAAAGGACTGTACTGTTAAGTTACTATCGGTAATACTACGCCCGACATTCAGCTCCAAAGTTCGAGCTATTACTATTAGTACAACAGAACTATTGACTGTATTGTATTCACTTCGCTTTGGGCAGATCCATGCATGTTGATGAACTTCATATTCATAATGAGTTTCCTTTTAGAAAATGTTATAAAAGGTTCATATTAAAATACTACTTAATATTTCTGTAAGTTCCTAAATCACAAGTAAAACAAAAAAGCTCAGCAAACGCTGAATATAAATATATCCGATACAGTTAATTATCTCCACTTTCAGTGAAGAGTTTAATTGAAAGAAGTCATCTAGTGGCCAAAAAGGCCTGAAATATCAATGTGTATTCTTTTCTTTTTTCGGAGAAAATTAATTTACACTTAAATTTTATAAATTTGTGTTATAAATGGCAAAATAAAATTATGGGCAGAAACTGTGAAAAGAGTTGTTTAACATACTGTACCAAAATATTAAAAGAGTAGCATAAAATATAAATGTCAAATTAATGGATGATTTATTGCTGCCTAATTGATCACACTACTTCTATCAATTGCGTATCTCTATTTCATTAATATTGGCTCAGCGGTATGTTTGAAGGCTTATGAAGCTAAAATCCGCATTCCAATACCCACATTTAGCACAGCACAAATAGCCATTGTGTAGTTTTGCGCTTAACAACAAACAAGCATTAATATTATTTTTATTTTATATGAATTTCATTCGTAATTACACTATTATTCACTGTATATGTTCAATATTACATAGTTTTTCTGTGTTAACTGCTTATTATACATTTATTTTAAAATTATTGTCTAATTTACTTTTACTATAAGTTGTTTGTATTGCATATTGAGTTTGGGCAATTTATTTGCATCTATATTTAGTCTTTTGTGCTTACTTATATATTGCTACTACTGGAGTTTCTGGAAGGAACATTAATTTTTCTGGCAATTCTAGTTTGTTCGAGGCGCCCTCTTTTTTTAGAATATAAGCCTGGCGAGAAAAACCAGCGCTATTGGATAGATGGAATAGATAGGCAGAGAGATATGCAGATAGAGATAATTGAGTCAAGCGAACAATAGGCGCCGTAAGTAAAGTGTGTGAATCACTGTGATTTATAGCGTATGTTATAAAAATTGTTAACTGTATTACAAAGTTTGTATCAAGAAAGAATAAACAAGTTTTAATCAAGAAGGGATTTGTATCACTGAAGTTTCTCGAAAAGAATTTTTACCGGAAATTATCAAACAAGCAGATAGCAACGATATATAACATTCTGAGTATACTTCGTGAATTTTACGATTTAAAATTATAGGCAGTATCTTTTTTTTCTTTTTCTCTTTACTGTCGTAATGTCACTACATTTGAGTTTGACTAATCATCTTAAGGAGAAATTCTTATGGTATTAGTTTTTCGTCTTTTAAAACTGGTGATAATACTTGTAAATATTACTGTCTTATTACACTGGGCCTTATTTGAAAATATATTTCAAACTAGCTGGAGTACCCGTCCCCTGGACGGAAGTTATGTAAATTCATGAAAAGTTGCTTCCCTTACATGTATTTGTAAAAGAACGCTAAAACACCCACAAAAACTGCAAAACACAGTACTATTATACTTATATAGATTATTATGAGCACGAACACAAACTGTAATTATATCAACCAATATATAGATTAATATAATAAATCACATAACAAAATATATAAATTCAAGAATATATGGTTTTATAATAAAGTATATATATGTACTAGTTTATAATATTCCTATATATATAACAATATTACTGAGCTTTTCATTTTCTACGCAGTAGAGGATGCGCTAAATAACGAGCACGTGGTGTGTTGAAAACAAAAATTCTAAGTTCAAAAAGAGTGATTGTCAATTGCGACCTGTCTGTTTAATTTTACCAAAATATACATAAAGTAATATGATTTCTACAAGGATTTTAACATTAAGGAGCTGGAAAAGAATTGGATACATGAAATTTCAGAGAATAACAAGTGCAAGGAATGAATCTTCTCAGACTAACAACACCAATTCAAATGATCAAGAAGGAAAACCCTCGGTTTGTAACAAACAACCTTTATATTATTATTAAGGTTTTATTCAGTATAGAGCTTAGAGCATTTTCTGTCATCGTAATTGTTCCTAAATTGTGTTCATTACCCCCATCTTTACGAACAAAAGTTTTATTTTTTACAATTATTAAAACTAAAAGCATCGTGAATAACTTTTCTCTCTAAGTTTAAATTTATTAATCCAAGGAGAATTACTCTTCAAAACTTGTAAAGTCTTGTTTTTAAACGTATATTAGCTTTCTAAACTTTATTATATAGTGTAAAATTAAAATATTATATTTCATTCTTTGTTAATTTCAAGTTTAATACCAGTAATACTAATAGTTGAAACGAGGATATACTCTTTCACATAGTTTGCATAACACCTTCAAATTTTACAAAACTACTTGATACTAAAAAGATATTGATTCTGCATAGTTACTGTGTGAGTTAAAATACAGATATGTTCTGCATAACATATTGATATAATGACTTAAAATAAAAGTTGATTTTTTCATAATTATCAATTGTACATAATAATTTTAATATTGATTCAGCACAATAGGTCAACTCTGCATAATGGGTTGCAAGGAACTGATTCTTCATACCATATATTCTCTGTAATGATAATGCACGTGCATATCTTTCCTTGATGTATGCAGCTTTGGTTTTATGTTAACTTGTTAATGCTGAATCAACCCATTATACAGAATACACCTGTATTTTAACTCATTATGTAGAATCAACATTTCTTACTGTTGACTAGTTATGCAACTTTGCAATTTGTGCAAGATAGTGCATTTCATTTAAAACATCCCCTGGCTTCATTCTTTAAGGTATGTTTTATGAAAACTGCTAAGCCTCATATGTTAGGTAAAACTCTGCATTTCTGAATGATAATAAAGTTATTGTGACCTTGCAAAGTTCATAGTAATTAACTAGATTGTGTACTTATTTGTAAAATTTACTCTACAAATATATCATTATAATATTATTAGGAAGTATGATATTGACCAATTTTATGTTTATAACATACTATATTCTTGAACCAGTTAATTAGTTTGCTGTTAATTAAAATTGTCAATTAAAACAATTTTTTTTTTTATAGAAACGTGGTCTAATCCTCGGAGTTTATGAAAAACAAGACAAAAGTGAAGGCATTATATTTACATCCTCAGCTGATAAATTTAATAAAGTGACCAGTGGGAAGCTACAAGAGCATTTAATTTTGTAAGTTATAAATTTTTAGTTGTAAAAAAAGATTTATGAACTGATTTTAGGATACTTATGTAATATGTTCTATTTAAAAAAAAATTTTTTTGCTTTTTCTTAGGTAGCAATTGAATTTAAAATATAAGAACATTTTAAATATATCTAAATTATTTCTTAAGGAATATATAAAAAAAAAATCTGTGAGACACTTTCATTTTAAATTTCCTTTAACTTAAAAAATGAGTATTTTTATAGAGTGGTGTATTTAGTAAACATTAGACATTTATTGTATTTTGTTAAAACTAAATAACTTTGATAGAATGGGTTGAAATCGGTTTGTTTTTCTAACCCCGTATGTTGTTGATTTGTATAATTTTATAGTTAATTTTTTTATACTTAACAATGTACATGTATATTTTAATATTGTAGTATTGAAACATTATTTTATTGTTCTTGTGATAACTCCTGTACTTTAAAAAAAAAAGATGTTGATATACCTATTTAATACAATATTTTTATATTTATATAAAAACAAAGCTTAAAACTAAATAAAAAATCAGTTATAAGACCTGTTTAAGTATAATAATTAAGGACATGAAAATTATTTCAACCTATTTCAGGACATTCTAGAGAAAAAAGTTTGTGAAGTACTATTTTTATAATTCTGTACAAAATTAGAAACTTAAATTATTTAGATATAACCTTAAGAAAAAACAATATTCTAATATATATAGCTACTATTTTTGACTAAAAATCTTCAAAATACTGAAGAGTTTTGGCCAGTTAGTAAAATTTTACAGAAGTTTAAATGAAATATACCCATTTCACTGCACCCTCACCCTAACATAAAATAATCAATAGTCTTGTAGAGTATTAAATAAAGTGCACTTTCATTCTAAAATGTAATTTAACTTTGTTTGTAAGGAACTAAATGAGTAATTTCAGTATTTTATAATTGTTTTTTTTTGTTTTTTTAGGTCAGGTTCATCTCTTAAAAAAGGAAAAAACAGAATATTTTATGGATTGGATAAGGTAATTTGAAGATATCTTTTAACTAATCATAACTTCAAACACACAGGCAGTTAAATAATAGAAAACTAATATTTCCTTTTATTTTAATTGGCTATTTTCTATCATCAGCCTTCAGTAACTTGAAAATTAGCTTTTAATGGAATTTCCTCTGATAAACCCATCTAAAAATTAGCTTTTTTGGTATAGGCAGATAGATTACTTTCACTTCAAAAGACATTCTATGTATTAAATTTAACAAATTATTAAAGAATTTTATTATTCATGTTTATATTGTAAAAGTAATAAAAATGTATAACCCTAATGCATGATAATCTAAAAATGAAATATTTCTTCAAGATTAATTCTAAACAAATGTTTTTGGCAAATATTTTTTACAAAATTTAAACAAAAAAATTTTTTTTCAGGAGTATCCATGCGTTTCTGTTGTCGGTCTTGGTCCAAAAAATGCCGGCTTTAATGAACTTGAAGAGATTGAAGAGCAGCGTGAAAACATTCGAATTGGTGTTTCTGGTATCAGAAAACGTTTTTTATTAAAATAAATAAATTGTCAGGATGAAAATGTAAAGTTACAAAAAGTATAAAAAAACTGGGTAATTTTGTACGATTATTAAAAATTTGGGTTCTCCGTCTACATTAGGAAAGAATAAGCTATTTATTTATGTGCTGATTACTAATGTCAGTGTTGTAAAATATTGGAAGCTGGTATATGAACTTTATTAAGGACTTTTTTCTTCTTCATCAGAGAATGGAGAAAGTAATTGTTTACCTGAATTATAAAATCTTGAATAAAATATTTTTCAAACACAAGATTTAAAAACAAATTTTAATCTGTGATTGAATGTTGTCTAATGTGAAAAATAGTGTTTAATTGTAATAATAATTTATTAACACCTTAAACTCAAATAAAATGTTAATTGGTAAACAAGACAAAAAATTTGTTTTTACAAGAGTGGTGGTCAAATCCCGCTATTCAATCTATTATAAATAGCCCAAGAGTTGATGGTGGGTGATGTTGACTAGCTGCCTTCCCTTTAGTCTATCACTAATTAGGGACAGCTAGAGCCCTCATGTAGCTTTGTGTAAAATTCAATATTAACTATCAGAACTATTTATCGAATAATTTTTTTTATATTGTTACGCCTCCAGCCGTTAGTTAATTTTTCGTAAATTCGTTCCGACGAAACTTTAGCGACCCAAGTCCTTTCTTAAATAAAACTGGTTTATTCTTTCTGAATATAACTTTACGATACACTTAATTTCAACAGTCGCTCTATAACAAACACTATAACTCACGTCTCACGTGGCCAACAATATTCTGTCTGCATACATTCAATTACTCATTACCTCCTCGTCGCTTCGTGGCCGGTCTTATATAACACAAGACTACATTATATCCAGAAGGATCATGAGATTTAAGGAAAAGACGTGAATGTTCGAGAATGACGTGGCGTGATACTAGTCACGTGACCTCGTTGTCGTAACAATATTAATAAAAATTATATAATAAATTTGGAAAATATTATGAAATTGTTAAGGTTTAAGGTTTTTACTGTATACATTGTAAACCAAGCAATTTTACCCTAACACCGTATTATGTAATTAATGAAGATGTGCTTTTGTAGGTGGAGTAAAGCAATTACAAGAGCTTGGAGTCACAGAGGCTTTTGTTGATTCTTGTGGTGATTCGGAAGGTATGAAAATCATTCTGTATGAAGTAATATAATAATTGGGGTAAGAAATCTGGTTTACATATTATTTTTATATGCTTTACTCTGTGCGAAACTCTTCATTGATATTATCATTTGGATAACCTACAACTTAGCTGCTATGATAGCAGTTAATGGTGAAATTTCTTAAATTGTTAAAATATAATTAGAAAATTCACTTCAGAGAGAATAGTTGATGCTAATTTGCTATACTTATTGAACATAGCTTGTGACAGGTTACTATAAATTGTATATAAATTTTTATTTTGTAGTTTAAGTCGTCATTCCAAAACATGTAGCTCAAACCAACAGTGAGTGTTTGTGTTTCCTAAGTAAGGTATACTATGTCATTTAGTTGTTGTTACTTTCATTAACAGTATTGGTTAATATAGTGAATGTTGTTACTTTTTTATTATCATACTTTTATTATAGAGGGTGTTTTGAATTGTTAGCTTGATATATGTGTTTAGGACTAACTTAAATCTCTGAGATGGTCAAACCACATGAGATATTATTGGGATTGAGGCCAAAAATATTGTTAACAGTAAGGGTGAAACAATGTATTCTAATATTTAGAAGTAGGAAGGCATTTTTTAATTAGTTATACTGATCTTCAGGCTGATTTTTAGTTTCTCTCTAGGAACATAGCTTGTTCTGATTGGAAGTTAATATTAATGAGAAGCAAAATCACTCAAAGATAAATCATTCCCTATAAAAATTAAAATAGGATTTTTCTGCTATAAATTTACCGTTTAGAATAATGGTGTAAGAATTGCAATTACTGGCCCTTATTACTTCAGTAAGTAAACCATTCAAAAAAAAAAAAGAATAATTCTGATGGAGCATTATGAATGAACAAGTCTAAGCTTTTGAAGCTTTGCTGGTTCTTTTGGTAGTTTCATGGAAACTCCTTTAAGTTGAATCATGTTTGATTTTTTTTCATAATTAATTTCTCGACGAAAGTGTTTCAGTAGATGTATGGACAAATTAGATTATGCTACTTACTTTACTTTTTTATTTCTCAGCTGCAGCTGAGGGGGCCTCTCTTAGCCTTTTTACTTATGATGAACTGAAGAAAGAATCTTCTCGGAAACCTAAAGTTGACCTTCACCTTTTTGATTCAGAAGAAGCGTGAGTAGTAAATGTAATCGTATGTGCGGAGAGAGAGAGAGAGAGAAATGGAAATATTTTCTGGTGCATAGAAATGAATTGTATACTTTTATCTTTCTACATAGAAAATACTTATTTTGACTTGTGCACTGTGTGTGTGTGGTTCAAGAGTTTAAATGATTAACTACTAGCTACTGTTGGTTATTTTCAAGTGTTTTGATAATAAATTTACAAAAAAAACGACCTTTATACTCCCGATAATTATAAGAAAATTTTATTTTAACCAACGTTTCACCTTTCTGGCTTCTTCGGGTCTAGTGTATAAAACTGTTAATGTTTAATGATGTATGCTCAATTTGTGATGGTAGAACTAACATTTTAGGTTTTTTTTTGGGGGGGGGCATGATAAGTGAATGAGTAAATTGCTTGTAATATCAAACAGTTTTATGTACTAGCCCTGAAGAAGCTGCAAAGGTGAAATATTGGTTAAAATGAAAGTTTCTTTATAATTATCTGGAGTTTAAAGGTTGTTTTTTCTAACTTTATTATCAAAATGAATATAAGAATGTATTCAAAATTATGTAATTTATTAATTAATTTATTTATTAATGCGTAATTAATTTATTAACGGAAATTTATTAAGAAATTCAAAAATATGCTTAAAAGTTTTTAGCAATGAATGTATTTGAGGAGTATTATTAGTATTTTGTGTATAGGCTAGCCTAACCAGTTGCTAAGTACATAAGTTTGTTTTCTACTAAAATAAGCTGGACTTAATTTAATTAAAAGCGACGTTCTAGTTTTCATATTGCTAAAGATGTGAAACAATTCTAGATCATTAGCATCTTGGAAAAGAGGACTTACTGAAGCAGAAGGTCAGAACTTAGCCCGCACTTTAATGGAAACTCCCGCAAACATAATGACCCCTACCAGGTTTGCTGAGCATGCAGAAGAGGTTCTGTCAGACAAAGGTGTTTCCGTGATAAAAAGGTTCACGATTTATTTTTATTCAGCATGATATGAATGTTATTCATTGCTTTCCAAACATTATGCATATATATATATATATATATTGGCCCGGCATGGCCAGGTGGTTAGGGCACTTCACTCACAATCTGAGGGTTGCGGGGTTGAATCCCCATCACACCGACACAAGCTCGCCCGGTGTCCGAACTAGGACGTAAGTCCTACTTCCGGATACTCACCTCCAACAGAATTTGGAGGTGTGAGAAACCATACGAAACTACATATATATGTATATATATTTTTTTTTCTTAAGTTTATTTTTTAAAAAAAATTTTATTTTGTAGATGTGAGAGGTGTGGAGGTGTGGAATTTATTGCTGTTTGATTTAAGATTTAAAGATATTTTGATTTTTATTTAACTATATGAGTAAATCTAAAGATTTACATATGCCATAGTATAAGGTTTTGGATTAAGTTAAAGTTCTTAATCTATCGTACTGTGAGTGAGTTATTCAACTGATATTGTGGGTTCATCATTGTGTTTCATTTATGATATCAGAACAATAAAACAGTAGTTTGGATATTTGTGCTTGTTGATTGAAAGTGAAACTTGGGAAATATTTTATTAATTCTGACATTAATTCTTTTTGGAACTTACAAAACAGGTTAAAAATGTAGCAACTTTCACCTTTTTGTTAGCCTCATCTGATTAAGACATGAGAAATACTAAGGTATTAGAGGACCATATGATCCCTTTACCCGTATAAACAAACACGGGCCTCCTAGGGAAACTTTAAAAACTTTAATTTTCATCCCTATCCTTTATTTTTGCTTAAAATAGGCCAAAACAATTCTATAAATTTGAGGGTAAACCTTTATTTTTAACCAAAAGCAAAATTTCCAAAACTTTAATCATGATATTATCCACGGAACTATAACTATTTTGCAACATTTCTGATATGGAAGAAAAAATTCAGACGGCATTATCAACCAGCGATATGAGAACTTAAATGGTAAAAATCGCTGTCATCACACACAAACTAATGGATTTCTTGACAGGAATTGGCATTTATTATTATCAAATATAAATTATTCATTTAACTCGGTCTTTTGGTGTGTGAAACCACAGTTTGCTCTTTTTTTTTTTTTTTCACAGTGGCACAATGGGAAATGTGTAGACATCCAAATAACAATAAAAATAGATAAAAACTAACAGTAGCCTGTCACATCTCTATACATATCGGAAAAATGTTTAAAATATTAACAAACATCATCACATAAATTATTCCACAAATGTATGACCAGCAAAGAAGATAGTTCTGGCTTGATCTAGACATCCACAGCTTATAATTATTGCTCCGAGTAATCAAATTTACACTTATTTTACCTTTTTCACTAAAACAAACCACCAAAAATCAGATTATCTTAGCTCTTAATAAGTTTAAACACTTGAATCAAGTTCTCCTGTCTTCATACACACCAAGTCTAAAATCTTCCAAGCTTGTAGATAAGTTATTCTGAGGACCAGGTATTTTAGCGGTCATCTCAACACGCTTTCCAACACTGTTGATACCTTTCCTGTATTAAGGAAACCAAAACTGTAAGCAACTTTCTGAACTGACAGCTCACGATACAATGTGAGTATGCTTCTCTCAACAAATGTTTTATGTATCCATTAGAACCTACTTATTTCTACAATGGACCAGGCTTGCCCTAATGAGTAGCATGCTGGACTGCGAACCTGAGGATGCATGTTTCACATCCTGTTCCACAAATTTGAGCTCTGCATTTTGGGGCTACATGTGTGTGATATGAGTATTGGTCAAATTCTATTTTTTGATTAGAGTAGCTCAAGAGTTATTGGTGGCGGTTATTGACTAGCTGCCTTCCCTTTAGTCTAAGTTCAAAATTAGGAAGAGCTTGCACAGATTGTTTAGCTTTATGGAAATATTAAAAACAAAACAATTCTCTTTACAAACCTTTTATTTATCCAGTAAAATATGCTTATTTCCTCGTGCATTTTTTTATCTTCTATTATCCTCTATGCTATACATACAGAAGAATGAGAAGGCTTTGGCTCGTGTTGAATATGATTATTAATATTTTTGTTTGCATCTGTGACTGATTAATTTTGATTGTGTGCTTGTGACTTCATTAACAGGTTTCTGTGTGATTGACTGTGTCATTTCTTAACTTATATCTGCCCCCATGATTTCATAGTAAGTAGTGAGGCTATAGATAACACAAAGAAGCTTTTAGACGAACAACAGCTAGTAATCTTTTGTTAGAGTGAACAGTTAGTGTTGCTCACTATCCTTGGAATTATTCCATAATAAGTAATGAAGTTATAGATAACACACAGTTTTTAGAACAACCACAGTTATTAGTACATTATTAAAGCATATAGCTAATTTGATGACGAGGAACCCACTTCGAGACTAATAATGGTTGGAGACAGCTTGAATGGGTAATGAAGAAAAACTTTAATATAAATTTAACATAACAGCAAATGTACATCATCAGGTACCTGATGATGACAAAACCTTGTCGAAACGTTGTACATTTGCTGTCATGTTAAACTTATATTAAAGTTTTTCTTCATTACCCATTCAAGCCATCTCCAACCATTATATAGCTAATGTTTCTGACAGCTGCTTACTGTTATTGAAATTACTCAGGTGAAAGGCTGAATTTATCTTTCAATATAAACCTGCATCACAACATAACTTATCTAGTGTTTGAGTTGTTTGTATCGTTTTTTTTTAAATGAAATGTACCCTTCCTACTTTTATCAGAATTTTAGAATTATCTAAATCAGAATGGTCTGATCTCTGATTCAGGCTTTTTGATGTATCACTTTCCATACAGAGTTTCTTTAAGAGATTTAAAAGGTATTGTGGTTATGCAAACTAAAATGAAACTGAAGTTTGAAAGAGGTAAAATTATGTTTAAATTACAGGGACAAAGCTTGGGCAGAATCAAAGAAGATGGAAGCTTTCTTAAGTGTAGCAAAAGGTTCAGAAGAACCACCTGTATTCTTGGAGCTTGCCTACCATGGTATCGATAAGGGTGTAAAACCTCTCGTCATTGTGGGAAAGGGAATTACATTTGACAGGTAGGTCGTCATGAAAGCGTTTCAAGTGGTAATAAGTAACCAGAGGTTTTTGTAGCAGCGTGGCTTCAAAAAATGAGACTATATTTTATAAAATGTTGGTGTACTAGAAGAAACTGAAGACAGGTTACCATATAAAGGCCAGTTTTACACTATTGGGTATTGTAACATGACTGCACATGCGCTGCATCATTGCAACTTGTGTAATGTTAGTTAGGCATAGCTGAAAGATAAATTAAATAATAAAAATATGTATAGATGTATAATTTAGACTAAACATTTATGGTTTTGTGTTATAATTTGTAGTTATCCTAGAACAAAAAAAGCATAATTTATATCTATTTCTAATTTTTTTTATTTTGGTTATGAGGTTGGTTTCTGGGAATGAACCCATAGTGAGAGAGTTAATGTATCGTGCACAAGGTTGTCCAGAATTTGTTGTATAATTCTTCGTTTGTCAAATAATTGTTTAACAGTTTTTGAGACTGAAATATGTAGGATATTTAAAAATAGTCATTTATATGGTGTTAGCTTCATATATGTTTATTTCTAAATTGTCTTATGTGATTTCTTTAGTACTCATATGTGTTTTCTCTTTGGATTTAGCCAAACGATTAAAATTTATTATGTTACAGAAGTGTACAGAGTAAAGATATACTGTGAAGGATTGAAAAGTGCATATTTTTTCAGTGGAGGGATATCCCTTAAACCAGCAGCAGGAATGGAAGCTATGCGTGGGGACATGGGTGGAGCTGCCTGCACTATTGGCACTATTTACACTCTAGCTGCTCTGAAGGCACCTGTCAATGTTATTGGTAGGTTACTTTGAATTCTTTCTATTATAATATTCTTGCCCCCTGATGGCTCAGCAATAAGTCTGGGGGCTTATAATGCTAAAAGTCAGGTTTCAAACTTTCAATGGGCAGAGCATAGTTAACCCATTTTGTAGTTTTGTGCTTAAAAACAGACAAACAAATACTATTCTTTTGTTCAGAGCCAAATGGTCACACAAGGTTATCCAACAGCTTCTTTTACTGATTCTAAAATGAAAGAAATTGCATATTTCTATTGTTTCCCCTTACAAAAACTAAACTTATGTTGTTGTTTTTTCTGGTGTAATAAATGTATAATCTATAATAAAAATGAATTTTGACAATAATTATATTATTATATTCTTATCACATGGAAAGCTTGGTCCAATTTTGTAAGACCTTTGTAATTGTACAAACCTCAGATGTTTGTCTCTTTATTTGATATGAATATGTGACTGCAATTCTTCTAACCTATAACTTTCATGTACAAACATTTATGTAAACATTAAAACATGAACAATCAACTTGTAAGATGTGGTTTGAGTGAGAGGTGTCCAGTCCCCACCAAATGGGGGAAAAAAAGGAAATTATAGAAGCATGTAATAACCATGTCCAAAAAAGAAGTGTCTTGATTTTATAATGAAACATTATCTGCAATGGATCATTTATATAAAATTATCGATATCATAATGTTTAGTTTACTTTCGTTTGAACCATCATTTTTACAAGTTGGAATTATTTATGTGTTCAATATATGGAACAATGGAATAAATATCTTATTCTTCATTAGGCTTAATTCCACTCTGTGAAAATATGCCCAACGGAAGAGCAAATAAGCCAGGTGATGTTGTAACAGCCATGAATGGAAAGACGATACAGGTCAGACATTAGTGTAAAACATTTTAATAAAAATGATATCGAAGCCTTTAATAAAAAATGTTTCTTTTAATCAAAAACATGATACTTTAAATGGGACTAAAACAACTAAGAAAAAGTTATGACCTTTAGATGTGTGTAGGCTTTTTTATTTACACGGAATCAGTAAAAATCTATTACTTTCTGGATTGTACATGGTCTGGTCCTGTCTTTAAGATGAGTTTTCTCTACTGCGACTATTCTGTTAAGGTCTGGACATGATGTAATAGTCTACATGATGGGTTGTGGGTCGAAGGATTCAAGGTTTGAAATCTGATGGTACTAAATATGCTCTCCACTTTCAGTTCTGAGTGAATTATACAAGTAACAGTCAATCCATTTATTTGGTTCAGAAAACTGGACAAAGCCCTCTTGGTGACAGGTGCTACTGCCTTGTTTGCCTACGCTTTAGGCAAATTGTGGGGTTAGCAGCGTGAACTTCGTACATTTGCCATAAAATATCACGCCTGTTGGTGGTTACTCTCGTTCAGTCCAGCACGGGTGCATTTGTACATTACTGTAGATATGAGAGTAAGAAAGTTTTTCGGTACTTGAATATCATTTCTTTGAACTTCCAAACAAGTTTATTTCAACATATGTCCGTGTATGTTGTTTCACTATACAGACAAAACTAATTGCCACTACTAGCAAATGTATCTAATAGTTTACAGTACAGGTGGTTTGAATAACACCTCCTGACCCTAGTTACTTGATACATCCTGTTACAAGAGATTACCACACGATACAGACACCATAAATTACTTTACAGCACTTAAAAGATTAGTCCTGGTCACATTCCTCTCATTATAGGCAAGATTTATATTGGAATTCGAAACTTAAGCTCTTCAGTGTACTGACATCTCAACTGTGAGAATGTCACAGCTTCCCCTGTATTATTGAGACAAATCTGTTTAGTCTGTTTCACAACCAACATATGGGTTTTATTGTTTTCTTTTGTACACTGAGTTTTAAACCATCTGCAAAATACCAGAATTAGCTTTTTATATATCATTTAGTGTTTTGATTATAAAGCAACAACAACAGAAGTGTGGGTCTTACTACAAAGTAAAGATAGTGAGAAAGAAAAATGTAAAATTCTTATGTGGTACTAGTAGTATGTACAAATCACACAAGGTTATCATTTTAAATACTGAATAATATTTTTATTATTATAAACTAAATATAAAATTATGCTAATTATTGAACTTAAAACTACAAATTTAAATGCAAAATGATATAAAAATCACAAATTCTTTCAGTTCAAAGTGCTAAGCCTAATTCACATAAAGACCATGCACTCGCCACTCTATAGATCTTAACCCTAACATTCGTGGATCAACTTCTTTCCTAAAAATATATCTATTGGGAGTTAAATTTTCAATATAATGATTAATATAAATAGAAATACGATACATCATGATTTAAGCTACTGTAGAAAAAGTCACATCCCATGCAGTTTATTCCAGAAGCAAATTTTCTAAAGCTTATAAAAAAAAGCATTATTGACCACTACTAAATACAACTTCTA
The DNA here is from genome assembly GCF_000517525.1 of Limulus polyphemus. Taxonomy (NCBI): domain Eukaryota; kingdom Metazoa; phylum Arthropoda; class Merostomata; order Xiphosura; family Limulidae; genus Limulus; species Limulus polyphemus. Next base: position 143,562 of record NW_013666902.1, on the reverse strand, counting down.
TATAAAATGTCAGTTACTATATAAACAGCACCACTCACGTTCATATTGTAAAATCCAGAGAACAATATTTTGTTACATGTTTTGCTTATCATCCTATGATTTGTCAAACGTGAAATACAGCGTTTGGATTAACATGGCACTGAAATTGACTAGGATTGGCTAAAAGTTTTACAACTGAGGTTTAACACGCCCAGACACTGTTTTATAATGAAAACAGACTAGAAAAAGTTTAGATACCAATCATAGATGGCAGGACCAGTGCTAAAGTACAAGGAAAACATTTTGAGTTTTTTTTTTATTAAACTTCTCTTCAAACTTCATTAAGTAATACAATTAAGGACAAATAATTGAATGTTATGCTACTATTTACAAAAATAAAATCTCAAATCCAATAAAAGATAAGTTCTCTATAATTTTTTCAATTCACAAATATGATTCTGTTCTCACGATAAGACAAAATGGTGGCCCCTGGTAGGTAAGGGAGGTAGAACAGGTTGCAGAAAACTACTGCCATGAGTGTTATTTCAAATTATTTCAAACCAAAAGGTAATTGATGGCTAAGGTTCACAAAGCTAGGATGATAAATTGTTTAAGAAAAGAAAAAGAGTACATTTTTTTATTTAAGCGAAACTCAAGCATTTAATGAAATAATTCCAAGTTTGTGGAATTTAACCAGAAATGTTTTCATCCAAATTTAATTTTTTTTAAATAATGACTGATTAATTTCTTAAAAACAAACTTGGTATTGAGTGGTTCATAACACTGTGTGAAAGTTTATTTTATTAATCCATATATTATTGTGATTTTCTATCAAAGATATTTACGTAAACATTTTGTATCAGTAGGTTGCAATTTTTGTTCAAAGTGTTTGTGCGATTATCTTAAATGGATTTAAAAAATTTTTATTTAGAAATTTTTAATTTTTAAAAACTATTTTCATGCATACGTAATTAGATATACATTTTATGATAAACCAAATTGTTTTTCCTGTTTTATTAAGTATTTCAGAATCATTTCAGATTGACAACACAGATGCAGAAGGAAGGTTAATCCTAGCCGATGCACTCTGCTATGCTTGTACCTTTAATCCCCTGTCCATTTTAGACATGGCCACTTTAACAGGTAAGATATATGATTACATGGTCCTGCGAATTTAAACTTCATAGAAGATGTTTTGGGTTTATTAATTTTCCATAATTCAGCTATGCGTATTTTGAAAATAATATTAATTGTTTTCTATCACGTAAGGATTTTTTTACAATTCAGGAAAAAAAAAACTCTTACTAAGATAAAGTTATTATTTCGTTTACCACAGTGAACATTTTTTGTTATTATGTTTGTTAAAAAAATACAAACAAATTGAAGAAAAGGGAAGAACGTTGAATTCAAATTAATATGCATCCTCATTCATCTGGATTTTTTTTCTGAAATCTACCTCAAAACTGTGTGTCTTTCATTTATGTATTGCATTATGATGTTTTGTGAAAAATCTGTATGTGATAGAGAAAAATGGATATCATTTTCGGATTCAGTGTACAGGAATTACTGTAGAACATGTAGAAATTTCAAAACAATAAACAGACAAAAGCTTAACGTAACTTTCATATTGCAGAAGAAACATTTTATGCAAGCAACTGAAGAATGATGATGATGAGTAGTAAGGCAGGCCTCGGGTTCTTATAACCACAAAATTCCAATGCAAACTTCCATTTCTCAACCACAGCTGGCAGTATATATGTACATATATTATAATTTTTATTTCATTGTTTTTTTTTTCATATTTAGGCTTATTCTTTTACAGGAGCCATAGTGATTGCCTTAGGGTCTGGTGCAACTGCTGTTTTTACCAACTCCTTTAAAATGTGGCAGATGATAAATCAGGTAAAAAAAAAAGGTTTTAAAATTTTTCTAAATCAATTATTAATTAGAATGTTTGTGTTACTTTAGTTTATAATTTATTTCTTCAGGTTTGTAATTAAAAGACTAGCATTCTTTTAAGAATTTATTTAAAAGGAAATGAGAAATAAATAATGAGTAAACTTGTGGATGGGTCTGTAAACGGACTTTTAATAGAGTCTGCCTAAGTGGAATCGACTGTGATTTAAAAGAAAAGCAGGTGTCAAGAGGTTTATCTTACCATAACAAATTCTTTTAAAATAGCTAATAGAAAAACCATAATAGAGTTTTTTGTAGATTATACATACAAAACTTGTATATGTATGTTAGCAAAAGTATAGGTGGCACTTGTTTTGTTAACAAATTTATGTACAACGTTTGTTATTTTCTAATAAAAACGTTACTTGTTTCTTCTAAAAATTTCAGAATCTTCATTTAGTATGCTGAATATGATTTAAAGGTATTTTTAGTTTGTTTTTTAATAATATAGTCATGAGAAATAATAGGTAAAGTGTGGTTATCATCAGAAATAGAATTACTGGAAAAATGTATTCTCATGATAATGTATTATTTGCTGCATTTTAGGCTGGGATGAGAACTGGTGATAGGGTGTGGAGAATGCCGTTGTTTCAACATTATACAAAACAAGTCACAGAATCTCATTTGGCAGACTTAAACAATGTTGGAAAACACAACCGACAAGCAGGATCATGCACTGCAGCAGCATTTCTAAAGGTTTGTTTGTTTTTGTTATTTATTTGTTTGATATGTATGTGTGTGTGTATATATATTCTTTTATTATTATTAGTCCAACATTAAACTGTTCTAGCAGGTTAGAACTAGACCTTTTCCATGCTCCAGTCTTTGTGTTAAAAAGGTTTTCATGCTATTTTTCACAAACACTGTATTGAAAAAGGAGAGCCAATCCTTTGGCTACTTTTCTCTTGAAAAGGTAACAAACATTCTCTGCAAGAGTACAGTTCAGAGTCAGTATAGGTCGAAACAGCTGATGTTTAGTCAATTGTCTCAGATGATCAGCAGAACATGAACAGAGATGTATTATTGATATCTGCCAAGCCACTAAATTTGAAGTTTAACAAATGGGTTATAAACTTGGAGAGTTTTAGCATACTTAAATAAAAACTGCTTGGTTTATTTTATCATAAATCGAACCAGGGATATGACACGCTGGAGATCATGAACAGTATTAGTATTATATAAGACAAAATATTTGTATATAATTATACAGATCAGACAGAACATGTGATAATATATATTATACATGCTGTTAAAAGTTAAAAGAAAGAGCTGTTAAAACTGATTATATCAAGAATAAAGTATGATATTAAATGTAGTACTTGTAATGGTCACAAATAATTAGCAGACACACGTCTATAAAAATAAACTTCTTAATTAGTATTCTTATAGCACCCTTACTTGAAAGAATTGTTCTATATATACATAATTACTTTTGAAGACTGAAAAAGGTTTTTAGTAAATATTAATCTTGTGTAAAGTTAAAAAAGCGGAATAAACATTAAATTTTTTTAGTCTTTCAATAATTAATTATTCATAAATTTTCTTCATAGAGAACTCTAATAAGTTAGTTTTCTTACTGATTATAAATCTGTGTACTTCAGAATGATCACATCAGTGATCAAAACTTTGTACCCGTTTAAAATACATTCCTCATCTCACCGTAAAAGCAGTAACTTGTAAAAAAAAATTAGAAATTGTTTTACGCAAGTTAAAGAATTTTAATAGGCTTTCATATTTTAAGTTTGTTTAACTATCTGTTTTCAGAATATCATGAGTAGGAATACTCTGACAACAAACTTTAATAACTTAATACGTGTGTGTTGCTTAGGAATTTGTTCCTGTTGACAACTGGCTACACTTAGATATTGCTGGTGTCATGGAAAATAAAGATGAAGTTCCATACCTGTCAAAAGGCATGTCAGGTGGGTGTATTGTTCATACAAAGAAATTTGCAATAGTGTGATGCTTTTTTTTCTTTCTTAGGGCTAGATTTTTTTAAGTACATGAAATTACAGAGACATTCTAAAACATTATATAATTAATACTTCATCAGCAGATAATAAAACATGTTATAATCAAAGTTTAGATGGTTTTGAATCTTCAGTGGAATATGTCTGCTGGAGTGGATGATGTTTCTGTCCCTATATTGAAGCCTTCATTGGTATTACATCAATGTGATGAAGACTTCATGTACTAAATCACTGCCAACTATGTATATTATATTTTTACGTTTTCTTATATATATATATATAATTGTGGTTTATAATAAACTTTTTCATTAATAATATTTGAAAACATGTTTTTGTTTTCCAGGAAGACCAACCAGAACAGTTGTTGAATTTGTACAAAAAGTTTTCAAAGAAAAAGTTTAAAATGTACCTTATTTACAAACTTATTTTGAAATTGGAATAGTCTTATTTCTGTAACTGGAAACATGTGTTTCTTTCCAGTAAGAGTATATCATGAATAATTTTCAACCAATGATAATATTGTGGTACTTCATCTGTATTATTAGTTTGAGTAAAGTTTACGTGTAAAAATACTAAAAATGTTGTCGAGTGTGATGCATATAAGACATTACACAAGTTAAAATTTAAACAGTAAAAGTACAGTGTCCTTTTTTTTTCCTAAATGAGCTATAAAATTAATGCGTGAAGTTTAAAAGTGACAAGAAATTGAATACAAGCTATGAATTGTTTGGTTATTTTACTTTTGTTTTTGTTGGATTTCATACAAAGCAACAAAAGGGCTATCTGGACTTTGTTGGATTTCATACAAAACCACAAAAAGGCTATCTGGACTTTGTTGGATTTCATACAAAGCCACAAAAGGGCTATCTGGACTAGCCATTCCTAAATTTAAAGTGATAAATAAACTCCAACTCAAATAAATTGATATGAAATCATTCGTGGTGACCATTTCAAGTAAACTTTAATACCTGGACTGAACAACAGGTCGTCACATATATACACAAGTAACTCCTTGTGTACGATCAATTTCAATAGTATTTAACAAGTTTCATAATTTATTTTCTTAACACACAATGAAAACTAAGCTAAAAGATTAATATTTGAGAGTATTGTATGTTGTTGTTGTTTCCCATACAAAAATTACTCGACAAACACTTTAACCAGTAAAGCATGTTTTAGTTCCACTAAATACAGTAACATTAATAGTAGCCTTAACCATATGGTTATGGGCAACCGTGTTCTGTGCACGAGGTTTTACTGAATTACATTCCAAATTCAATTAAGCAATCTTGTGATCAATGTATGCCAATGAAATTAGCATTAAAATTTACATGATGGTTCAAAGTTTTATAATTCCTTTATTTAAAACAAAACCTTTAACTTCAGTTGGACACAAAAGTTCACAAAGCATAACTTCTTGATGTATGTTAACCTTCCAAGTATATATATAGAATCCAGGTTAATTGCTCTGTTTACGCATTCTTCTTTCACATTCAGACAAAAGAAATTTCCTGGAACTCTTGATGGATGACATGCCCACTTTCTACACACAAAGTTGTGATTTCTCAGCCAATTATACTTAGTTGAGCTAGATGTTTAGAATCAACAGAAAGACCACATTTTAAAATACAATTTCCCAACAGTTATTTTGAAATTGGCACAAAGAATTCCATATGGAAACCATTCTTAGCATTGTTTCTCACCTATAACAGGGATTGAAATATTACATTCCCAAGGCATTTAACTTTGCTTGGGGAATTTCATCTTTTTAGTTGGCCTTCCCAATCAGGAATGCATGATCCATCCGTGTTCCTTTAGTTATGACCAATGAGAGTGAATATATTGCATGGATTAAATGAAAAAAAAAACAATTCATGAAGAAATACAACTTTACACGAGGAATGTAATCTTCATGATAGCCTTCCCTCGAGCGAATGTAATTTTATTTTTATCCCTGTATAAACGTTAGTTATATAGACAAATTGTATTTAGGTTTTAGTTAATTACATTTTAAAACGTATATTAGAAATGTTTAATAATTTTTTAAATATAAGACAAACTTCATCAGGCTTAGTGTAGTGTGTTCAACCCCGTAACCATACGGTTAACCGAACTGCTTTACATTGATGTGTAGTTTGTACTAAAGTTGAATATTTTATCTTAATTTAGAATTTCTTAGAACTATTTCCAAAAAAACTTTGATAAATAGTGTTAACTTTGTTTGAAAGATTAAAAACTGGGCTACATTTTTCAAATGACAAAAAATAGGTACTAACTTTTTAATAAGAAACTAAGCCTAAATCTGTTAAGCTGAATTCCAAGTAACTATATACTGACTGTTGATCAACGAGAGGCACCTCAGTGTGTCAGGAAGTGGATGTAAAGAGTCGAAGATCTATCCAGTTTTGGTGAAAGTTATAAAGGATGTAGCATACGATGAAATATGATGATTACAGTTTGATAAAGACTGACAGAGTAACGACTGGCCACACCAGCAGCGGAAACTTATAGCTAATGCCATTACTTGAGCCTTCTTTTCTGCCTGTTGTTGTATCTGTTCTTCAGTACACATAACTCCAAGCCCCGCTGACCGTGACTGGAACTTCGCTACTCTTTGGCACGTCATCATCAATCACCATTATTCCCTCGATTACCTGCATGAGCAAGGTTCCAAAATGTTCGACTTGCAGCTGCTGGGTATGCAATGATGACAGCCCCTGTTGCGGTGAAACCATCTATCAAGTCCTAAGATGTTGTTGGGACTCTGAAAAATACGTTTCTGACAAGGACAATAGTAGTAGCCTGCTGCCAGATCGTAAGATCAAGGTCTCCAACCTCAAATAGACAATGAAAGAAGGTCATATAACTTGATTTGGGAATGAAAAAAAAATAAAAAAATAGGGGAATAATGTGTGTGACTGTTACTGATAAGGTGGTGCAGCCAATCGAAAACTCCGAATAAATAAAATATATATGTTACCATCATGTGTGTTGCATATTTGGATACAACACCTCCAAGAAACAATCACAAAATTTCTTGTTACCCTGCCATCGAAAACCACTGCTAACGTTGTATATAAAAACTGATTTTTTAATTTTTCTCAGATAGTTCATATGAATGGCATTTTTTTTTACTTTTTTGGTAAGTAATAAAAACAAACTTCACTTTTTAAATATATACACACAAACATACGTTAAGCTAATTAACAAAGCTATGGAGTTTGTGAATACTTTACTTGTAAATTCCTGTGAAAAATGATGCAAGTATCTGGAGAATAAGATTTTGTCATACTTTATTTAATTATTATCAATTACTTAAATAAAATTACAGGAAAGGAATATTTATCCATATCATCATCACTTAGTAACTCGACAATTTTTAACCCGTAAAAATATATCTTAAACTTTCTTCCAAGCCAGATAATCATAGATAAAAATCTATTCTATGGCACAGTATGTTCAAAAATATGGATCTCAGGAAATCTTTCAAACTAGAACTTCTGTGAGTTCAAGCAAGTCCTTTCTTCTGCATCTCCTAAAAATAGAAATCAAATAATATCAATAACTACCCACTAAGTTAACCAAGTCCTTTTAGAAATTCCAAGCTACACAGAAACTATGATGAATATTAGTTGTATTTGGGGAAGGTATTTTGTGGACAGCACTTGGTTTGTGTTTGTTGGTGACATCGATGAGAATATTTATTGCAGAAATAATTTATTTTGTAACTTGTTTACTTTTTATCTTCTGTAGATTGTATTTGGTTTTAGTTTTGTTTAAAGGACTATGATACATCGAATGCTTTAAAAACAAGAACTATAATACACCAAACGTTTTATGAAGGACTGTAATATACCAAATGTCTTAATAAGTCCAATATTTTAACAAGGACTTAGATGTGCAAACTGGTAAAACTTACCAATAAGACTGTTGCTCCCATTTGTGCAGGAGATTTGGTAACAGTCACGTTGGCCTCCTTCAGAACTTCAATCTTTTCTTCAGCACCACCTTTACCACCAGCAATGATAGCACCCGCATGGCCCATTCTTCTACCAGGAGGTGCTGTTAAGCCAGCAATAAACGACACGACCGGCTTGGCAAAGTTACCCTGTTACAAGATATTTTAAATACGGATATCTGAGAGCATAGAACAATACAAATAAATCAAAGAATTACCGGTTGTTATCGTAACAACTATTTTTAATTATGGCACAACTGATAAGGATATGTGCTGCCAGGATGAAGGCAGTCAGTAAGCACCATCCACACTAAGAGACTGACTGTCACTCTTGTAATGCACCTACAGTTTAAAGTGCGGAGAATGTTTTGTTGCATCACATGGATTCGAACCTGGCTTGACAACTTCAAAATCTACGGCTAGATCACAAGACCAACCCGCAGTCACTTCTTGTCAGAACTGAGCCACATTCTACTTTTTCCCATTTTCCAATTCATAGAAACTTAAGAATTAACTTTTTCCATACCCTGTTGTCTGATGACTAAGAGAAAAATTAATACCTGTAAAATTATGGTAAGGCATTGAAAAAATATGAAATCGTAAGTTTTTTTTTTTATACACTAATAACTTACGAGTGGTTATTAGTGCTATCAGTACCCACGATTTTTTTCAGAGGTGCATTTCAATTTAAGCTAATTTGCTTGAGAAACTGCAAAATATATTAAATATAAGTCATTTGAATATTAGGTGCAAGAGTTTTTGAAGATCTATTTATCTAATAAAGTCATTTGTGTTCAGACTCGGCTGTTTTAATACCAAAGGAAAATAGTTTGAAATCTAAAGTAGTCTTAGATTTAAAAAAAAAGCCTATTTTACCTTCTGGGTGGGGAATAGAGTCAAACGAAATAGCTCCTAAGTGACACCTGGCTTTGAAATTTAAAAATTATAGTAATAAAAGCACTACAAATTTGGAATCAGTAAATTATTCATAATTATATATGAAAGGATTCTAATTACTGGTTTAGGTTTACTGTCAATATTCTCAAAAATTTAAAATAAATTATTTTTCAATAAGTTATTCTTAGCTTTAAAAAGATCTTAAGCTCTGTACTCGTCACTTAGATGAAATATAAATTTTTTGAACTTGTTACTGTGCAGCGTGACAGAATATTAATAATAAATAAACATTTTCGTTATTTGTATGATTTTAGTAGAAAGCTCCACAATGGGCTTTAAGCACTGAAGCCATAAATGATGATCACGTGCAATAAATTAGTAAATAAGATGTAATATTTTATTTTTTAAAATATTTTAGAATGAGGTAATACTACACACTGTTTAATAATTTGGTTTAGCTAATACACACACACACAATTTCTATTAAAACATCACTTAAGATTTCAGAAGAAACATATGTCATTTAATATCTAAACTTTGTTTTTGTTACCGTATTCCTGACACGTTATACAGATGAGGAGAGTCGAGAATTTGTAGTGTACATCACATGGATTTCTAGACAATGTAACTAGACTCGCACGTTATTTAATAACATTCTTCAAACTACAAGTGAACAATTAAATGGTAATCCTGAGTGTTTTTCACGTATTCTAATGAAATTATTCAGAAATTAAAATACTGCAGTTTGGAGGATACAGGAACAGAGATTTAACATAACTCCTGAAACTGTAGGCAGAACTACTGATGTTGAAGAAAAACGTGGTATAATAATGAAAGTGGAATATTTTAACATGTGAAACTACAGGCAGAACTACTGATGTTGAAGAAAAACGTGGTATAATAATGAAAGTGGAATATTTTAACATGTGAAACTACAGGCAGAACTACT
>NW_013666902.1:131071-133624 GCF_000517525.1 Limulus polyphemus | reverse complement strand
GCTACAGGCAGAACTACTGATGTTGAAGGAAAACGTATAATAATGAAAGTGGAATATTTTAACATGTGAAGCTACAGGCAGAACTACTGATGTTGAAGGAAAACGTATAATAATGAAAGTGGAATATATTAACATGTGAAACTGCAGGCAGAACTAACGAAGTCAGTTGAAAAAAGTTCACACACACATCTGAATGGAATATCTTAACATGTGAAACTACAGGCAGAATTAATGAAGTCAGTTGAAAAAAGTGCACACACACATCTGAATGGAATATTTTAACACGTGAAACTACAGGCAGAACTAATGAAGTCAGTTGAAAAAAGTGCACACACACACATCTGAATGGAATATTTTAACACGTGAAACTACAGGCAGAACTAATAAAGTCAGTTGAAAAAATATACACAACCTATAAAATGGAATATTTTAGCACATGATACATCAGGGAAAACTACTTAAATACACCGAAAAGTACTACACTTATCATAACGTACAAGAACACAAAAAAGTACAGACAACATGCCAAATACACATCTACATTGTTAAAAATTATGTTTTATCACACAAGCATGCTTCTATCGTATATGTGCGGAAACAGTATCTACAGATTACAAGTACAATACCACAGGTTTCAAGAAATCCTGAAGGCTCTTGTAGTTCCTTTCAACTGTATCCCAGTCTAAGAGATAAGTTTTAATTCCTACACAGAATGAAAATCATCCATCTAAAACTGTATTTTGTGTGAATAAAAATATAAAAACAGAATTTTTACTGATATGCGAGATAATCCATATAATGTATGCTTTGGATCATAAACAACTCAAACGTAAAGGCTTTAAATTAAGTCTTACACATATAAATGGTCTTTTTTTTCATTAGCGTATTAGAAAGTGTACAGTTGGAATTTCTAATGGACTTTTTCAGCCTTGGAATGATGTTTCAAACACTGAGATCAGGCCTGGATGAATTATCATTCCATTAATTTCATCTTTACTACATATAACTCTGTGTAAACAACTGGGTCAAAACGTGCATGTCACGACCTTTTACGGTCACATTCAAAATTTAGTTAAACAACTTTATTATCAACAAATGTTTAAGCTTGGCATCAAAATATAATTTATAGTTGAAGTTCATACATTATCTAAGTTTTAATTTCAAAAGGAAATACTTATATACATTCTCAACCTTTTCTGCATCTGTGTTTCAAACTGCCCTGGGCCAGGTGGTTGCGGTGCTTGACTTGCAATTTGAGGATTGCAGGTTCAAATCCCCGTCCCACCAAACATACCTTTTCAGCTGTGGATGTGTTATAATGTGATGGTCAATCCCACTATTCATTGGGAAAAGAGTAACCCACAAGTTGGCGGTGGCTGGTAATGACTAACAGCCTTCCCTCTAGTCTTTCACTGCTAAATTATGGATGGCTAGCACATATAGCTCTCGTGCATCTTTACACGAAATTTAAATCAAATCCAACCACCCAATTTAGATTCTCTCTCTCTCTCTCTGCCCTCTTATGGATTTCTGTGTATGTCCAACTAGTTAAAAACACAAACTATAGATACTGACAAGTGTCAGAACTTTTAAAGGACTCTCCTACAGTAGGGGTCTGTGACTTGTTGGCAATAAATTCGAACAATAAACAGACAGCACACACTCCACTTGTTTTAAAATAATATATTCAAAACAAGTTAAATGTATGTACAAAAATTCTTTACACTGTGCAGATCATAGTTTTATCTTAAACACTATACATTTATTTTCTTCTTGTCAAAAGTCCACTTAGGCTAATACGATTGCTTTAGAATCCAGTTGACAACCTGAACTATTTTTCTCTACTTTTATCACAATAGTCTCAGCAAATAATTCACTTACGTTGCCCTCATGGGTTACCACAGTTACATCCTGAACTTCCAATAACTGTCTTCTTTCAGTCAAAAGTCCACACAGGCAGGTTCAAATAGTTTAGAATACCTTTTGACAAGACAAATTATTCTCCTTATCTCTATCAAACTGATAATTTCACTTTGAAATATCAACCATTAAAGCTAATCACTCCAACAATGGTTAACTTCACATTTTCTAACTTTCCTGTGACTGAACTTTCTTTTTCACTTGACTTTACTTTTACTCCCCTCCACTCATTTGGTTGCTGCTATTTTAGTTTTATCACTGAGGCCTCTAGAACTTTCTATAGCCTCAACACCAGTAAATTGCAAACACAACGTATGACTTTTACCAAGTTACGTAATCAAACTCGTACTAACTGTCGTCTTTAAAATAATTGCTTTTAACTCTCATTATGAAAAAACTAAACAATCATGAAATATTAACTCATAAAATAAATTAATTAATAATACCTACACTAAACAGTCTTGTATATCCAACAACAAGCCAGAATATAAACCTAAAATCTTCTTTCTTTACTGGGATATAACAAAATGTACAAACCCACATGATATCATTCAATCTTTACATTAAGTGTCAAATAATTCCCTCTTAGACATTGTTATTCGATTATATATATATATATATATATATATATAT
>NW_013666902.1:116657-131050 GCF_000517525.1 Limulus polyphemus | reverse complement strand
ATAACGTACGAACCCAACCAATATAGTATACTACTTACTACTTACTTTACTTATTAGTTAGTACGTAATAACTTACCTTCCTTTATTATTATTATTAGTATATATATATATATATATATATATATATATATATATAACCAATAGGAAAAGAAAAAATTTTCCTCAGAAGGTTCTTCATACAGGTTACTTCATTTTTGACACTTGTATATAGCCTCAGCTTCCCTGTTTGAGATGATGATGTTCATCTTTGAACAGCTATAACACTTCTCTTAACCATTGTTAGAAAGACAGTTAAATTACAGTACGTTTCAGACAATCTATTCTAGTGTCTGATATATCTTGTGTGTTACAAAATGCATATTTATAAAAGAACAAAAAACATTAGTGATTAATCAAAATAAGTTTCCAATTATTCCAACTATCTAAGTGTCATGTGAGAATAATAGAATAGTTGAAAGTAATAAATTAACGAGTCCAATGATTAATCAATTAGCAAATACCACTAATTGCCTAGGCTAGTAAATGCCAAAGCAATCCAGATTACGAAGTGTTCTGGGACATTAAAGCAAACTTTTCAAACTGTTTTAGAAATTGATTTAAACCCTCTGTTCACAGGTTAGGTCGAACTGACCAATCTGTAATGTTTACTATAATTCTGAATCTAGAAAATATATCTTCACAAAATTTGGCAAGCTTTTAGTAGCCATATTTTTTAATAAAGTATTTTTACTAAAGATTTGTCTACGAAATTCCAAAGCTTTTACAGTTTTCACATTTCATTGCATAACTTTTAGAACTTCCTAAATGAATATCCAAAGTTTTTCTGGTAAAACTTAATATTTTCTCTATCCTAACCCTAACTGTAGCAAAATTATCGACACAGAGTGAAATGAAAAGTTTAAAAGTATGAAACAAAACGAATATTTTCATTTTTCTTCTGCTTTCATTGCAATATTGATCAAAAAGATCCAAATCAATTATCTTAGGAGCTTCAACTTCTAAACTTTTCATATCTGTTTCTTAATTTTATGGTTTTACTGATGTATTTTGAACCAGAGGCATTGCTACGTACATAAAAATATTCAGGGTTCGAGTCTGCAGGCACAGGAATTTTTCGTGTTTCAGTGTGATATTGATCATGGTTTTCTATTCTGATTTTTCAAGACACCAACTGTTAAATAGAATTGAGGCACGAGCCCCATGTGCCGGCACCTGGAAACACCTTTACTTTTGACCAACTGCTGTATGAAAAAGCAATAAATCACAGCAGGAGCCCATTAGCTCTTTCTTATAAAGCTAACATAAAGACTAAGTGATTGTGAGGTGTCCCGTTAGAGATGCGTGTGCTAATGTAATTTTACATTTTATTTTACTGAAGCCTTGTTAGGTTAGGCTAAGAAATTTATGGTGTTTATAAGTTAGGTAAGTTTGTTTTTTAAATCTCTGCATACTCAAATACACTCAAATGGTATTCTTCTGTAAGCCTTGTTGAGTCTCACAAATTTTGGTGTCCAAAAAGAGAATTAATGTAGCTTTCAAATATGCATTTTAGAACACAAAAAATATATCAGGCACTAGAATATAATGTCCTAAACTTTTACGTGGTTTCCTAAGAGTACACAACTAATAACTATTCAACTGCTGATTAACTGATCTTCCATCCTACTCCTTTGTACTACTTAAAGTTACATCTTCCCTACTAATAACTATTCAACTGCTGAATAACTGATCTTCCATCCTACTCTTACATAAATAGATAAAAAACATTCTGTTTCCCATTTAGAGCAGAAATACAATGTTTGGATTCAAACAAAGGTTATTCTAGGGATTCTAAAATCAAATAAGTGTAGCAAGTCTGTTCTTCCTATTGGTCATAAACATGTCAATCAACCACGTAAAGTCTATTAGCCAATCTCAAAAGTAAGAGAGGGGGGAAGGGGGTCTCTGGTGGGTTTCACAAATTTATAGATATTTCAATAAATCAAAAAGATAGGAGGTTAAGTTTTAGAATTTTTTTTGGTAATTTTTGTATAGCTTGTGCTTCTAATTGGTTGAAAACTGTAACACTATTTTAATAAACTAGAAAATTCTGAAGTGGAGAATTCAGAGCTCAGATGCAGAAAAATAACAACTGATTTTTTTTTTTCTTTACTTCTGAAATTAAGAATTTAAAATCAGATAATATAACTTCAAATAATATATCATAAACTATATTTTCATGTCAAGTTTATTGACATACATTGATGATAAAGTTGTTGAATTAAATTCTAAATATAACTCAGAAAATTGTTATGATATGCACAGAAAAGCCAAACCCAGGTATAGCACATTTGGCCATTTATAAATAATTATCAAAAAACATACACTCATATAAACTATTTTTAGAAATTCTCAATGAAATTATGTTGTGGTTACATTCATAATGGAAATAATTAAACATTTATGTTTAGAAGAAGCTTCTTATAACAATCATTATTAAAATAGGTTTAGCCTAGTATATGTCATTAGGCCTAACTTTCTAAACATTACTCTCACTAACCTAACACTAAATTATTTTCCTTTTAATTCAAAGAAATCAACTACATACACACAAAATCTATATGCTTAATTAAATAAAAACAATTTTCTTAACTAAATACGCAGTTTTTGGAATGTGTGAACTTACGTAATTGTTTAACTTTAAGTAATCTGCAGCTCTCTCTTCTGCTGCTCCACCGATTTCTCCAATCATGATTATACCTAAAATATTAAAGAATCAACAGACACCTCAGTCTAAAAAAATGTAAACGGCTACTGAAGGCAAGCATAAAATACACGGATGAATTTTTGGAAGGGGAAGATGTAGCGTAGTGTGGTGTGGTCAGGGATTAATTACTTTAAGTGACAAGAGATTATGTAAATTGTTCGTACACCCCTGGCCCTCATTCCAGAGAGAAGTTTATGCCCAATGTTAACCCTACTAATTTAAATGTATAAATCAACTGAATACTTCAATTCACTCTGACTTAAAACTCTTTCGTGAGAACTATGGAAAGTTTGACAAAATAGAACAATACATATTTACCTTTTAGCAAATTTATAACAAGAGCTGTTTGTTTTTTCAAACTTGCCAGTTAAAAATGTAAGCCAGTCCTTCACGTTTGGTGGAAACTAATGCTCAAAAGAACCCACAAAATTAGTATTGCAAGTGCTGATTAGAACCCACAAATCTGTCATGAGATCCACTGTTTGGGGCCCACCACTGGTTCTTTTTATTCTTATCAATAAATAATACTTTTGAATTCAGATCCTGTAATTTTATTTGTCACGGCATTGGCCGTGAAACCAACTATCGTTTGTATGCTTTCTGATAACTTAGTGTAACCCTGTTTTCTGCTATGACTCCAATACTTTAATTTTAATTGGCCTAGACTATCAATGTTACACGTACATTAATTTTAACAAGTAAACTACAAAACTGGATATTAGTTAATAGCTAATTCAGACTAGCAAAAAGAGTTTTAGCAAATTTGATCATGACCTAAATTGCATTTGATGAACTACTTTCTAATTTACTCGAGGTCACAAGGACTGCTATACTAATCGGAGGTCATCATAGTCCAGTGTTATGTGGTGAAGTTGTCACACTTCAGAAAACAAAACTCTGTTCTGACAATTTAGTTTCTGTAAACAAAGAACTGAGATACATCATCAGCCCATTAACAGCCATCACCCCCCCCTCGTTTACAACAGCCCTCGTGCATTTTTCAAATATGAAGGACTGATTTAAGCAGAGATAACACAATCCTCTATTAAAATAATGAGCGTAAACAGGAAAACAAACTTTTGAGAATTTAAGACAGCTTTATCATTCACTCTGAGAATACTGATTCTAAAGAAGTATAAATACAAGGTCTGCATAACTTAACACTTCGAGCTGGTTGGTGAGATATGAAAGTACAGAAAGACTGACGAGTACCGACCTTTAGTTTCGGGATCACCAAGAAAAACTTCAAGACAGTCTATAAAATTTGTGCCATTAAAGGGATCTCCTCCAATTCCCACGCACAAACTCTGGCCCAGCCCAACCTGGGTTGTCTGGTGAACAGCCTCGTATGTGAGAGTTCCTGACCGAGAAACAATTCCTATTTTTCCTTTCTTGTGGATGTGGCCTGGCATGATACCAATCTTACACTCACCAGGCTGGAAAACATAAGACAATGTTTTATTCTTTTAAAGTACAAAAATCCGAAACTAAGACAGCATAATAATCAGTCAGAATTATGGAGGGGGGGGGGGTATTTGACCGAGCAAAGTGAGGAAATGTGCAATACCAATGCACCAATTACAGCTGGGGGTCTAGGGCATGCCTTAGGACACTGGAAATTCTTGGGTTCTGGATTAAATTTTATTTATTCTTCTGCTTTTCCTGAGAGAAATTCTATTAATTTTTATACAATTTTTACTGGAACAGATTGAAAAGTGGGGAGGGGGGGTAGCCCCACTTCCTGCACCTCTTACTATGACTGAAAATGAAATTTAGAATAGTAATTTTACATGTTACTCATTAGTTTTTTGCTGAAACAAATTACCTTCAATGTAAAAACTTGATTACTCAAGCTGCATTAGAAATAAACGGTTTTCTCCGTGTAAAAATCTGTCTGAATAAAACTGAAATAAAAAAAATTACATGGAACTAAAAATTACCATTATAAACTTAATTTTTATTTGTACTTCTTTTCAGGTCAGATATGAAGAAGGCTCATGGCTGAAAATGTGCACACTGTGATTTAAAAAAAAATGTTTTTATATGTTATGAATGTAGATCCTCGCCAGTAAACACTTAACACAGCATTTAATTCCAGTAAAGCGGCATATAAGTTGTAAAGAGAGCAGTGAAACCACCAACAAATAAGTAAATAAAAAAAAAAAACCAAGTAGCTTGTTGTGCCAATATAACATTAATATACTTACTCAAATCTTTGTGTTTCTCTATCATACGTTACTTACTTGTACCATGCCTCCTAAATCTTATGTCCTAATTTTTAGCTATATACTATAGCAGCTAATTACACACACACACACAACAAAGCATTACCTTGATAACACCAGGACAATTAGGGCCAATCAAACGAGTCTTTGTTTGCCTCAAGAGCCGATGTTTGACGAAGACCATATCTTTCTGGGGCATACCTTCTGTAATACAAACCACTAAAGGAACTTCTGCTTCTATAGCTTCGAGAATGGCTTTAGCTGCAAGTGTTGCTGGGACATAGATAACAGACGCTGTGGCTCCAGTGATTTCAACAGCCTAATAGCACATTTAGAACATATTCAAACACATCTAGCAAAGTATAAAAAAAAAATCTACAAGCTTACTCTGGAATATAATTAAAATTTTGCCTACTTGAAAAAAATATTTGCCTTTTTTTTTTCCATAAGAAATTTCTGTAAATCATTAGAAAAATAAAGAACCTGAAGAATTACATAAAAATTTAGCATAAGTAATTTGCTAAACATATCAAGAAATATTGCATAAGACATTTATTATTTCTGTGAATTTTTTATACAAGTAAAATTTAAAATTACCACATTGTCAGATTACTGGAACTTTTTAATAGACGGTCCCTCATTAAAATAATTATAGCTATACTTAGATCAAAATAGCACAACAAAACAAAATTTTCTAATCAACAGAAGCATGGGGCAGCTCTGATTTGGTGATGTATTATTTTTTCCACGATAATTGTTTTTCCTTTTCTCTCTCTCTCTCTTTTTTTAATGCAGACAGGAAAACAGACAGGTACTGTTGGTTATGATAACATCACAAAAGTTTTCAGTTCCACTGCTGTAGCATTTATAGAACTAGTTGTTCATACACCACTGATATTAGTGTATCTGGTTGAGTTTTACCTGTCTCAACCAACAACAGCATTTGAGGGTTACCTTGCTAAATAGTCTGCCCAATGGCCAGTGTGCTAATAAATGGAAAAAACCAAAGGTGACCAGTTCTTAAAATCAAAAGGACTGTTTAAGAAAAGCATACAATTTTAGGAAAGTCACAAATAACAGATATACGTATCAAAACCTCTATGGTATGATAAATGCTTGGACTTGCTTTGGAGTATGCATGGTAAGGATACAAAAAGTTATTTATATTCTATACCTGTAACAAATGTGTTAACTATGTAGCCTGTATAGCGTCTAAGACCACACTGTAGTAAATGATTGCCCCGGCATTACCTTGGAATAGTTGTGTAAAACAAAAAAATGCTTAGGCCTGTATTGGAGTAAGAAAGTAATTTATATTGTGTACTAAGTATGTTAATTACGTGATTTATTACACTAATAACCACACCATGGAAAACAATTGAACCAGCATAACTCACTATTAATATTAACTGACTACTCCATCCTACTCTTTATACTATCTAAAGTTACATTTTCCCTTCAGACTTACTAATAACTATCCAACTGCTGATTAACTGATCTTCCATCCTACTCGTTTGTACTATTTAAAGTTACGTCTTCCCTACTAATTCAACTGCTGATTAACTGATCTTCCATTCTACTCTTTTGTTATACTTAAAGTTACATCTCCCTACTAATAACTATTCAACTGCTGATTAACTGATCTTCCATCCTACTCCTTTGTACTACTTAAAGTTACATCTTCCCAACTAATAACTATTCAACTGCTGATTAACTGATCTTCCATCCTACTCCTTTGTACTACTTAAAGTTACATCTTCCCAACTAATAACTATTCAACTGCTGATTAACTGATCTTCCATCCTACTCCTTATACTATTTAAAGTTACATTTACAAACTACCATAGTCAAGATGCTTTTGTAATCACCAAATTTGAGAGGCCTTAGAAGGATGAAACAAATTGAAAGTGCCTCGAGGTTAACGTATAAATGTACAAGAAACAGAATGAAACTAACATACCTCTTTTACTGTATTGAAAACAGGTACACCAAGATGAGTTGAGCCCCCTTTTCCTGGAGAAACTCCTCCCACTAACTTTGTTCCATATTCTATTGCTTGCTTAGAATGAAATGTACCCTATCAAAAAATAATAACAAATATATATAAAATTTTGTTTTTCATGTTATTTTGATGATGTTTTTTTTAGAGTTCATTAGTTTTATATTTTGAAATAAAGAATTTATATTACACTATTAACAGTTATTGAGTCACTGGTTGGCCATGTGGATTTTGGAGCCGGATTCCAATCTGTGCAATACCACAAAATATTCCTGGTGGTTAGGATCACAGCTTCAAATCCCTGTCACTAAACATGCTCACCCTTGCAGCTGTGGAGGAGTAATGTCATAGTTAATCCCACTATTCATTGTTAAAGAGTAGCCCAAGTTGATTGTCTGTCACTGCTAAATTAGGTATGGCTAGTGACTTTGCAAAAAATCAAAACAAAACAATATTTATTATATTATTTATGTAATGCAAGGAATCAAACCATAAAGCTTGTCTTTCACTAAAAGCTCAGTAGATGTAGCTTATGATTAAAAACTTGACTTGCTAAAAAAAAATAACCATTAAAGGAACTTTACAAATGATCACTAACCAATCATGGAGTTTTACACATGATTACTAACCAATCATGGAGTTTTACACATGATTACTAACCAATCATATGGTTCTTATATAATTTATCTATTGCACCTTTCACTCCTCATAAGGATGTCATGCTATGTACTGAAAGGTATGAGTTGAGAGATGATGACCAAACTCATTCCAAACTTTTAGTTATGAAAGCATCAGAGCTATAACAGTCAACTCACACTGTTTGGTAAATAGTAGAGCAGAGCCAGCTGGTGCTGCTGACTAATTTCCTTCTCTCTCATCAACAGTTTCAGGAGTTGCTATGCCTAAACAATAAAGTTTGGCCAAGCCACTTACCCTAAGTGTTGTATACTGTATCGTTAAGATTGAAAATACCATACATCAAATTCAAGACTGTCCTTGCACACCCACAATTAAGAAAAATATAACTTTAAACCCACCCTTTATTTTCCACTACTAATGATGGCAATTCATTCCATAAGTAAATCACCCTGTAAGAAAAATTAACCAGTCCTAACTCAAACTGAACATATCTTTTAGAAATTTTAAACTTGTGTCCTCTCATCCTGTTGTCTCCTAGCAGTCCTCCTCCATTAATCAATATCCTAGAAACACTTCTAACAGTCCTCCTCCATTAATCAATATCCTAGAAACACTTCTAACAGTCCTCCTCCATTAATCAATATCCTAGAAACACTCCTATCAGTCCTCCTCCTAGTAAGTCAACATCCTAGAAACACCCCTAGCAGTCCTCCTCCAGTAAGTCAATATCCTAGAAACACTCCTAGCAGTCCTCCTCCAGTAAGTCAATATCCTAGAAACACTCCTAGCAGTCCTCCTCCAGTAAGTCAATATCCTAGAAACACTCCTAGCAGTCCTCCTCCCAGTAAGTCAATATCCTAGAAACACTCCTAGCAGTCCTCCTCCAGTAAGTTAATACCCTAGAAACACTTCTAGCAGTCCTCCTCCAGTAAGTTAATATCCTAGAAACACTCCTAACAGCCCTCCTCCCAGTAAGTCAATATCCTATCTTATACACAGAGACAAAAACTTAAAAAAAAGTATTCCAAATGTAGCCTAACTAGTGATTTAGACAAAAAGATAATTATCTCTTTTGTCTTGTAATCAACATGCCCCAAAAGTTTTGCTCCCCCCCAAAAAACAACAACAACAAACAAACAAACTTGCTTTTAACAAAGACTTGCATCTTAAGTATAAATCCCAAATTAGCAACATAATCAGATCACACAGTCCACTAATAAGTTGTGGGTACTGAGGACTTAAAGTAGACTCGTGAAGTTTTGTTTTAAATGATAAGATCAAATTAAATGCTTCAATAAGGAATCAAGCATCACACATTTTGTTGCACAAGAGATACAAATAATTTTAAACATTATTATTTTTCTCATCAGTCCTAGTTTATGTTTAAGACTAGTACTGATGACTTGACAAGGTACATTGTAACATCAATATCCAATCAGAACTGAAAAAAAAGCTTTCAATATATAATACACCATAATATTTTAAAATTCATAACAAGTTATGTGGGTACAAAAACATGACAACTTTAGGGTTGTGTCACCTGTTTTCCTGTGATCCCTTGACATATAACTTTAGTATCTCTGTCGATCATCAAGCGACTACGTGTGCTGGTGTAACACGCACGAATCCCTGTGGCACGAACTTGAAAAAACATAAGTAGTTAAACAAATTTTATAATGGTAAAATAACTTTCTTTCAGTTCAATAAAAACTATTAAAAAAAACTGTTTCTAAGAAAGATTTCTCTCTTAGAATATTTAATTTGTGAAATAGCTTTTACTTTAAATAATTTGGTTTAAATTCTTCATGAATAGGCATACAAATACGCTGATAAAAACAATTAACGGATAATCCTAGTTTTATAAAATCTATCCCTTACAAGGCAAAACTAATGATATACTGGGGCTCCTCAGTTATTCCGTCAGCTGGCGAGTCATGTTAAGTAGCATATCCAAGTGAAGGAAACAATGTGATCTTATTTAGCCATTTTAACAATAGAAAGTGATTCAGATTGAGATAGAAACATGCCAGACTCCAAAGAAGACATTTCCACAATGTGGAAACTACAGATCAGTTAGAAACTGGTCAATCACAATATCATTGCAATGTAAATAAGTCTATCAAAATGTGGTTAACAGGACATGTTCACCTTTCAGGCCACCAATATAGTTGACCAGAGACCTGGACAGGGCAGACTACTGTTAACAATTTGTACAAGATAACAGCTATTTGACAAAACAGGTTTGGCACAACCAGTGGGTCTCAGCTTACTAACTGAATCAACAGTTCAAACCAGTAACTAAATAGCAATTCAGCATGGAAATAATAAAAAAAAAGAGGCTTTATATGGATGGCCTTTATGTCAAATGACCAATGTTGTACGTTGCTTTAACACACACAAAATAACCCAGGTGTTGGACATGTAGATATGTCAATGACATGTTAGCAAAATTCCTTTTCACAGACAAATCATGCTTCACATTACAGCCATGTCCGAGACATGTGGACATCTAGAGAGTGGCCAGGACTAGATCCAACCTCAATTTCACGAAGGAGAAATGTGCATATTGTGGTAGTGGCATACTGGTCAGAGAAGAGGTCAGGACTGATAGCTACACTGACCTTATGCATTATAATTTATAAATATCAAATGATATAGATATGCAAATCTTGCAGCCATTATTGTAGTTACATGCAGATCAGTTGGTAAAAGCATTTATTTTGGAGGAATATCATATGTGCCTCCTCTAATAACTAATAAAGCTATATCCTTAACTGGTTAGCAACTTCTCAAAAGAAGAAAGTACCAAATAAATGAACTGTGTCTACAGTAATGGATTCTCTGGGAAGGAGCTTACGACAGCATGAATCATCGCTAAGCAGTGTTAATGAAAATGAAGCAGCTTTGATAGAGGAGTAGACCATATTACCCTCATACCTTTACTCACTGATTCACTCATTATAAACTTGTCCTAACAAAATATGTGTTGCATCGTCAAAAGTGATCATGTCTTAATAATAAATATTTTTTGTCACTTATTTGGTTGTAAATTCTGTTGTATCAAATAAGCTTTTATGGACAAAGACTCCAATGGGAAAGAATTTCATACCACTACCAGATCACATGACTAGTCACCTGACACAGATTTTACACAAAATAAACTCATATACTACTTGCTCCATTACAGCTAAAAATAAAATATAGAAAACCCAGATAACACCTGGATGTTTTTAGTTCTGAACACGGAATTCCATACAGTTGTAGTCGGCTAAATGACCTGCTATCCTTTCTTATGCTTAGTTATATTAATAATGGAAATTGAAATTCTTATGAATTTTGAATAACCTACACATCTGTCCACATGTTACTAATTTAGTAACTGAATATAATAAAGAAACCTAAGCTAAATAAGTAAATTTTCATAAAATATATTCCGTTCTTGAATTTAAGACATGAGAACAAAAATAAAACTCGGTATCTTTTATTACAAAAGTTACATTTGTATCAGAAATATCAACTACGACTACGAGACTAAAAAAATCTAGGTGTCGTAAGGGTGCCTACCGGCGATTGCTTATTTGCTACGGATAACCTACCAAGAGATAGACTTTTGCTGATAAATGTATTTAATCTGCGATATTCCGCAGATTAAATTCAAAATCTAAAAAACATAATATGTCTGTAGAAACATGAGAAACGTTACATAGGAAAGTGTGAATAAAATATATAAATGACAAACCAATAACAGCTTCATACTAACTTTTAAAATTCCATCCCAAAGTACGAGACAATACACTAATCGAACTAGCCATATCGACATCCGTAAGTAAGGATACTGTGACACTAAATAAGCGGTGGGGTAGTTTATCACTTTTCGTAGAGTTTTAAAATAATGTATGTGGAAAATCTAAGTATAATTTGAAATATATATATATATAGTGAAATCAAAGCAACTAAATTAGGTTATAGTTTAAGAAACAAGCAAAAAGAAACATATCCTATTTTGCTTCTTTTGTTTTTATTCTCAATGCATAATTTAATTTAAATTTAAACTAAGATTAATTAGCTATTTATTCTTACGTGTTATTAAAATATTAGATAATAAATAAAAGCTTTCTAAATACAAAGATATGTCGTTATAGTTAATTCAATAATTATATCATTCTTTATTTGATACAAGTACGGGCGTCCGTAGAATTTATTCCAATTGGGGGCAAGTCCACAGCCTGCGAACACGGAGGGCAGCGTTGTTTGCGGAAGTATCCTCCAGAAAATTTTGGAAAGCAAATGCCTGTAAACGCTATTCTGTGGTATTATCTAAATTTTGTTGTTTCTCTCGACTTGAATTATGAATAACACGATTGGATTGAAATATTTAATTAAATTATCTCTAAATAAACTTTCATTTCAGTGCAATATTGAAATTAGCTTGAATTCTTCATAACATCTGAATAGTGGTTGACCCAACGGGTCACGGTGGTCTAGTACATCTTATTAGTATGTGGAATTGAACCATTTGATGATGGAAACGATGGCAATGGTCATCAGCAAATTTGGAAGTAAGAGCAACAACATTACATGGTAGGTATTTAGGATGATTTTAGAAACTATGTTCTGAAATAATGAAGTTCTCTTCACCCCGTCCATGGTATTACTAGATAACAATAAATTATGAAACTGCCTGTTGTAGAGACGCAAGTGTAGAGAACGATGTTTCGAAAGTCTTTCGTCTTGAGTTTCATCATGAATACTCTGCCTAAACAATAACTTAATTTTTAGCATGACATGATGTTTTCAGGTAACATAGGGGACTTTCGTAATATTTAATTAATCAGATTTAGATGCCACCTCATTGAGGCATTACAAAAGCCACGAAGAAGACCGAATAGCACCATTTACGGGTCGGAAGTGCAAGTAGGAAGATTCTATTGGGAGTAGTTGTCACCGGAAATAAATTATTATTGACCAGGAGTTCAGACTGTGCAACATATACAAGATACAATAAACAGAAAAAGCTTTTGACAAAATATTTCTAGACATATTTTGCACAGTCAGTTTAAACAGTAGACATTACTATACAGTGTACATAAAATCTTTATGCAGGAGAATAATAATATGAACAAAGAATAAAAGATTAGCCTAATACTCTGATCAGCTTACAAGTTTCTCTTGTTAAATAATACAAGGATATTGTTATGGTAAATAGGTCCTTTAACGTGTCCTTGTCGTTTTCTCAAGAAGGTGAAAAAGGATAAGATGCTCCAAGGTGAACTACATGGTTATGGTTTTTGCAAGGGACTGCATGTAATTGAAAGTAATAAAAGGAATATTGCAGTTTTTATTTGTTGAGTGAAATAATAGGCGTCGTAGAGCGCAGACCATTGCCTTGAAGTTTAAAAGCGATGTTCTGGCTGATTATGGCTTATTGATGTACACCCTTGCAATTTCGTAGTTTATATAGCATCATCTTCTAATAGATTTGTTAAATGAATTTTCTTCTGAAACTTCAGGGGGGGGATGCCCCCTTGCCTCATTCTGCGAACGACCATGGATACATGCTATTTCAACATTTTGTTTACATAAAAGTTCTGTCTCTCGGTGGGTCAATAGTAAGTATATGGAATTACAGCATTAAAATCCAAGGTTCAGTTCCCCGTGTTAGACATTTTGTAACTTTTGCGCTTAACAACAAATAACAAATAAATCGTATTTTAAATGTTATCATGCACTTTTATTGCAGGAAACTGATATTAAGACTGTTTCTGCTAAATTGCTGAAAGATTTATAGACTTGGTGTAATGTATTATCACACGTATTACCTCTAAAAAATTAAATATACACTTCATTAACTTTGGTGTTATACAACTCTCACATGAAACACGTTTCGCATTTTGCAATGGATGGTTACTTTTTTAAGACTTTACCCCATATACCTACGCATATGTATTACACGCCACTTATTTCACATGCCAGATCGATTAATCATGTAATTGGTGTTTGCTTGAGCCTATAAATGCAGAGCTTTTATCACAATATATATAATTACCAAAACAAATGGTTAGAACAATATACTTTTTAACTTTCACAGGAGCATTACTATCTGGCTTGAACATCTTTATCGAAGACTGTTTATTGATCCAACTGTTCAGAGACATCTGTCACCAAAGATTATCAACAATGACAGTCTAAATATCTGTCACTAGGAAATATTGAGCAGTCAAATACTATACTGACAGACTGAAGGAAAAGACGACCATGCAAGAACATAGTGTGAACAGATGTCAGATTGCACCAGATGAGGATTTTTTCCAATGTTGTTAAAAAAGTACAGCCTCATTGGCACTAAAAGTAAAAGCGCAAACTATGGATAAGAAATGGTTGAATCTCATTGTACGCAGGCGTGATATCACGTGACTGGTCATTTTCATTGTACATACCTCTAAATATTACTTGTTAAACCACTGAAGGACACTGCTATCCACATTCTGAAACAGAATCGCTTAAAGCAATGTTCTCCACTGGCAATAACAGCCATTAACAATATTGAAAATGGCAAAGAAACAACGTTAACTTGAAACAAGATATGACTAGGTGTTATGTGAAAACGTTCAAATATTCAGAAAAAAGAACGTTCAGAATAAATGCTAATATTACAGAAATATAGAAACTTATGATATATATCTATACCATTATGACATGCGAACATATTGTTACGTCTCCGTTTCGTTAATTGATTTTTTTCGTAACTTCGTTCCGACGAAATTTTAACGACACAAGTCTTTAC
>NW_013666902.1:114811-115974 GCF_000517525.1 Limulus polyphemus | reverse complement strand
TAAAATAATTGACCCGCGATCAAAAAAGGTTGCCGACCACTGCTTTAGAATTTAGTTGACAAACCGAACTATTTTTATCGCAATAGTATCCGTGTATAATTCACGTACATTTCCGCGTGAGTTACCGCTGTTGTATCCTGAACTTTCAATAATCTTCTGCCTTTTGTCAAAGTCCACACATGCGGTTCAGTTAGTTTAGAACACCATTTGACAGGACAAAATATTCTCCTTATCTCTTTGGAACTGTTAATTACACTCTAACATATCAATCGTTAGGCCATTCACTCCCACGATGGTTAACTTTATGTTTCTAACTTTCAAACTTCTTTTTCATGTGACTTTACTTTTACTCTGTTTCCGCTCGTCTCGTCGCAGCTATTTATACGTCTATCACTTAGGCCTTCTAGAAATCTCCATAGCCTCGGCATCAATGAATTGCAAACACAACGTTCGATAGCCTTTACATCAATGAGTTACAAACACAAAATAAATGAATTAATAATACTACCTACACTGAACAGTCTTTTATATCTGACAGCGATATGACAATTTCATTTTTATTTTATTTGTTTATTTAGTTTCCGTGCAGTTTTATCAACAGTTTAACAGTTTGTTTTGTTTTCTATAGTAGATAATGTCTATTTTGCCCAAGGGAATATTGCATTAACATCGCGCATCTGTTTTGAAAGGGTCAGAGATTGAAATATTCTTTGCTGGACAGTTGGATAATGTCTGCTACAATCACTGAATGCAGTAAAAGAACAAGGGTCATAAGATGACACTGTTGACTAAACAAAGAAAACAAGTTTCCCTATTGAATTCAAATGTGCTTTCTCTATTCAGTCCAATGAGGAGATCTCTTAGCAAAGACAATATTTTGGGATCATCTTGTTTTAGATCTGCGAAGATCATTTTTAAGAGAGAGATAACTGCTAGATTGTCCGCGCAAACATGTATGTTGCATTTTCTTTTCTTTTTTGATTTAAATAAATATTGTATTTATTTTCTAAAACTTGTACAGTCTCTTTAGTTTTCACATAAGATTAAAGCTCAGTCACATTTTCAAATACAAACTCTACCATAAATTTCCTGATCAACTCTGCTATTACTATGTTGCGTCAGCGAGTCACGTGACTACTATGACGCAACGTTTTCTAGAACTA
>NW_013666902.1:106924-114487 GCF_000517525.1 Limulus polyphemus | reverse complement strand
AGACTTGTGTCGTTAAAGTTTCGTTGGAACAAAGTTACGGAAAGTTAATTAACAAACGGAGACGTAACAACTAGTAGATCTTGTGCGAAATTTGTAAATTTAACTTACAAAACTTGAAGTTCAAGAAATAAAACAATTTCGTTATCATTAAATGGAATGGGACTTGCATTCTTCTTTTTACCGAATAATTCAAAAGAATTTGCCCAACACCGGAGAATGCTACAATACAATTCTGTAGAAAACTATGGATACTTTTATGCAATATATAACTATTTACTAGAAGCAAACATTATTTATGAATAACTGATCCAAATTATGCTGAATAAATGGTAAAATTCTATATGAAAAATCCACAATCACCATAAAGTTATAATTTCACCTTTATTTAACACACAATCAAAATTTAATCTTCACTTGCTTGAGTAATTGTTAATTTATATTTGCTACAAAATCTCCTTTGAAACGATTTTTTTCGCAAGGCAATTTTGTGAGAGGGCACTTTTTAGTTTTACGGAGAGTGTGAATTTGAGTGGTCGTTGTGTAAATAATACACGTCTGATTACCGCAATATTTATCGTTGTTCATAGTTCGTACAGAATTTGGTCGTAAGGGGGATTTGGCTTACGTATCTCACGGTATCTTTATGTCGTAAAAATATTTCACAGTATCAGTAACTAATTTAGATTCAACACCAAAAAATGGTGGGAACTTTAATTGATTCACTTCGTGAAAGTAGTAAAGGACAATTACAGTATGACCGCAATTGGCTTCAAGAAGGAAGAGCTCAGGTGAATAATTTATATTAAAAAGTATTATTTAAAATTCTTATAATACTAAACTTAGCGACAGAGAAACGGCTAATAGTAATAAAATAACTTGAAGAAGTAAAACATTGGCCATAAAAAAATTAAAGTAAATTAAACTAACTGTAGTTTATGGTAACGTAAACACTATACTAGTATACAGTACTGTATACAAATTACAGTAACAATATAGTGTAACAGGCAGTAAGTAGTACTTTATCAGTGTATACAATACAGTCTAAAGCTGAGTATTGGCAGTCTTACTGGTATTCAGTGGTAGGTTTTACTAATTTAGTAAAGCGTTTTAGATATGAATGTTTAAATACAAGTTTTAAACACATTCTTTGAATGACTATTAGTATTAATATCGTGATATTTTATTATAACCAGTATGTATATATATATAATTGTAATGGGAATAATCTTAACAATATTTTGGAAGAAAAGGATTTTAGTGTTTTATTAATACAATATCTCGATATAACAGTTAATGAATGTATGACTTAGTGTTTTATTGATACAATATCTTGATATAACATTAATATTTATGAAATACAATAATTTTTTGTTGTATGCAGGGTACAGTGATATTTAATAGATAGAAAACAGTTTTTACATTGATTTAATATAAGTATGTTATCTTTGCTTTGATTAGAAAGAAGGATGTTAGGCATTAAGTATATTAAAGTAATAATAATAGTAATTAGTAATAATATAAAAAAAAGAGAGAGCCAAAGGTTATTCACTAGAATTTGCATATGACACAAATATTTCTTGTGGCAATAAAAGGTACAGCAGAACTAATTAAAGAAATGTTCGAATGAATGACTTTTTTTTATGCAACATTTATAATCGTATAGGCTTAAGAACTGTAAGAACAGAATATACGTAATTAACAAAAATAACTTGACAATTTATGTACACAAAGTGCCATTTTCAGGTGTTTTACCAAGTAAAATTAAGCACTGTATAAGTGTATGAAAACTGCCCTTAATTTATACTTTTCCAGTATAAAAACTCTAGTTAAAAAATAGTTAGAAAACATTTCAAGAAGAGTAAAAAGGATTTCGCAGATTGTGGTTATTTGTTTGTGTAAGATGAGACTATGAGACCAAATAAATTACAATAGATTTGTTTAGTATAGTTTAGCAAGTGAAGAGTTATTAAGTTTGTTTTATCTGATCCAGAAGCATAAAAATAGATGACTTAGTTACAAATCTTTCACAATTCAGATCAGGTTAGGGATGTTTTTGAGAGTCTGATGTAATACTGAAGAAAACAGCATTTTTCAAGCCTGTCTCAACTCGTTAATTATGTGGGTATTGATGAGAAGCAAATGTAAATGAAAACGTTTAAATTTTTAGTCCTGATAGGGTTTAAGATGAACTAAAAATGTATGGTTGAGTTTAATAGATATCGTATTAGTGTTTGGGGAATTTCTGTTCGTAAGTTTTATATGTTTTTTTTGTGTTGAGTTTAAAACAACATATAATAAGACACAGGTTTAAATATTATTTATTTTGAAACAGAATTACATTTATGAGAACAAGTGAAAAAAAAAAGTTTTAGTGACACATACTTCCTTTTTATTTCAGAATATTTTGAATGGCATTGCGACCAATCTTAGTTCGCTTTCTCTAAGTCCAAAAAAAATCGTTTCTGAAGAGAAGAAACAGAGTGGTGAAATTGATATATGCCACGTAGAGCCTGAAAAGCCCAAAGTAGACAGTGGCTCTAAGCCATCATCTCCATCTGAAAAAGACAGTTTTAATGACCTTCATCTTATGGCTATTTACTCGCTCTCAGAAGTACCTGTGGTAGAGTATGAAAAGGAAGTTACTAGAAAAGTGAAGGTGAGAATCGTGTTGTTAATTTTACAAAAGTAGATCTCTCTCTCCTCACGCTTGTTCTTTCTTTCAATTTATTTTGAAAGCTTGTGAGAAACAATTATCAGCAACTTTACGTCAAAGAGGATCCCAGTTTTTGGTTACTATTTGTGTCTGAGCCTGAGACAATTTTACAGAGCTCATGTTTTTTATCCAATCTACTAGTGTATCATTATATTATTGCAAGGAGTATTTAAAATTTAATGTTGTTTTTTTCAGTGTTCTTTGATTAGATGAACTAAAACATCAAAGAGATTTTTTTTTATAATTATGTGAACTTTTGATTTAAAATATGGAGGGTATTGTAACTTCACACCCTGGTGAGGTCTCATTTGGAGGATTGTACCCAGTTTTAGTATCATAGTGGTGGAAGTATTGAAAAGTTTAAGTATAAGAATGTTCTTGGTTTGAGAACAGTTCAAAGCTTTCGTTTTGTTTCTGCAGAGTGTGGAAGAGTTTGACAAAATTTTAATCGGGCATTAAAAAAATTAAAAGTTAGGATGTTCAAACTTAAATAGTAAGGATAGTAAATTTAAGTCTTTGAATTTTTCATACGACAAAATTACCAAAGTTAGGCTTACAAGTTTGTAGAATATTTTGCATCATTTTATGATGTGTATTGTTTGAGATATTTTAACCAGTGAAGTTAATTCAAATAACAGAATAATAATAAAATTAATGAATAAAAATTAATTCACCTACTTAATTTAGTTCACACTGTAACAATTGTTCGTGAACATTTGTTATACCACTGTATCTTTCATATCCCAGATGGCCTGATGAGCCCTGGTATTGAGCAAAAGGCCTTATCAACACTGGATAACGTGGCTGTAATATGGTTGACATTCTATAACATATTCTACATTGCTTTCCTTTCTAAGTTCTAAGAATTTAATATGAATGTAAAGGATTACATTTAATTTGGATATGATGATTAGTAGGAGAACTTGATGAACGAAATTGCCTTCTGATAACTTTTTATTTTTATATTCGTATGTTTATGAAACTATAGCTGGTTGCTGTTGTTAGGTACATACTTAGGATGAGATGGTCTTTTCGTGTAAATAAAACCCGTTTCACCTGAAAAACAACAACTTATGTTTCACATTACTTTGAACAGGAAGTCGTCACAGCTCGTCAAGCAACTGTAGAGCAGTATTCTAAGTTATGTGCTCAGGAAGTAGAACAACATCTCCAGGTACTTGCTAGGAACAGAGAATTAGCAAAGCAGAAAGAAGCTGAAAAACAAAAGAATGAAGCCGAACAAGGGTAAAAGAAGTTCATTAGATCCCAGGATAATAAAATATACATATGTTCCGTACGTTTTGTTGTTGTTACATGATGTTTATTGTTAATATAGGTCTGTATAATTAGAAATCTGTTAATATTTGTAAAGAATATTTTCTTCTATAGAAACCCGTAAATACACTTTGAATTGTGATATCTATCTGTATATATAATGAAAACTATTATCATATTAATTACATGAGTTGTTAATAGGTGATTAAAATTACTGTCATAGAATGATAATGAACTTAATATAAGATAACCCTTAAAGTTATTTTATAAAGTCCATTGTAATTTCCAATTGTAACCTTAAAGTCATATATATACACACACACGTGTGCATTGACTGATTCACTGCATTTTTTCTGTTAAGGCTACACACGATACATACTGATACGTCAAATAACACGTGCTGATAGTGATTTTTTTACAAGTGTGTAGCAGATATTGATGAGTTTAATGATGTGGTTATTATGGACTCAAAGAAATAGGTAAGATATAGGTTATTCTTATATACATGTATTATCAAATACATCTGTTGTTTTACATTCCACAACTGCTCTGTACTTGTGGCTGCTTGAGTAAGTTAAGTCCTTATTTTTTTTTTAGCCAGATGATAATTATAATTGATGGTAGTTATGCCATCTTTAACTTAACTTGCGAGTCTTTTGTTTAAAATAGCCTTTTTTTCTTTTCATTATCTATGTAAATTACACAGAATCAAAGAAATATCTCAAAGACAAGAAGAATTAAAAGAACGAATAGAGACACATGCTAAAGTAAGTCCCGGTGGTTATGTGTTGTTATGTAGCGAAATGTCTGTAAAGCTATCGTTATTGGAATTAAAGAGGTTATAATTTCATTGTATAGATTAGTGGTTAGGCCACATTTGGAGTAATGTGTTCAGTTGTAACCTTGTTGTCTTAGATAGGGAATTGAATTGTTGGAAAAGGTTCAGAATAGGGCTACTACGATGATACCTGGGATGGAAAACTTGTCATATGAGGACAGGTTAAGATCTATGAACTTGTTTTCTCTTGAAAAATGAAGAGATGGGAGGATCTGATTGAGGTGTTTAAGATTGTCGAGGAAATCGATAGTGTTTATGCACCATCTTTTTTTTCATATTTAATGGTGAGAATGGTAGGACTAGGGGACATGAATATAATATTTGGCAGGAAAAAGGTCACCTTTGGGGGGGGGGGGTAAAAATGATTCTTTGACACCTTATAAAAGTAACTGCACGTCAGCTATTTACTTTTTAAAATACTTGTTCCACAAGACTCGAGAAGACAAAACTTGGATAAATGATAAATGAAAACTTTTTCTTGTTTATTTTGTGCGACTTTTCAGGCGGATGCCCCTTTGGAAACAGATTCGTTGCAAGAGATCTTTTTTGGCTGATGAAGGGTGTCTACGTGAAATATCACAGAAAATAAGCTGAAAAAAGTTTTTATTTAGATCTGTCAATTTATTATCGTTTTACCCTAATTTCAAAAACAGTTATTTTTTTTTAAATATTTGACTTAAAATATTTAAGTAAGAATATTTAGAACATGTCACTGTCAAACTGTTAGCATTATTTATGTATTTAAATCTTTACAGCTACTAAAGTCTAAAATAAAAGAAGCTGAACTAAGACAAAAGCAACTTGAAGAAGAAAGGAAAAGAAGGTAAAATGACCTTTTGGTGAAAGGTTATGAACTGTTATACAGAAAGTGTTAGAAAAATTAGACCTGTTCTACATCATCAGATTATAGTTAATACAGAAAAGAAGTGAAGTTTATGAAATAAAATAAAGGAAGTATCCTTTTATATAAAACTTAGAATTATTTATTGTCAGATATTCAGAGTACAATAGTTATGGTTACAATATTTCACAACTAATTGTTCTACCTGATGATGCCTGTTAAGGTGTAATATGTATATTTCCAAAATGTCAAATGTTCATATGTAACTTTAAGTTTAATTAAGTTTGAGAACTATTAAGGTATAATACTCTGGAATAATAATTTTCTCAAAACTTTCCCATTTATTTCATGCCGAGTTCGTTTCATTATTCTTGGTTTTAATGACTATGGAGCATCGAGTTCATTATATTATAACAATTTTGATTATGACATACTCAAACTCCGTGTTCGAAAACCATTTTTAGGATTGTTTGTTCGTCTTTCGGCACAAAGCTAAACAATGGGCTATCTGTGCTTTGCCCACCACAGGTATTGAAACCTGGTTTTTAGCATTATAGGCCGTCAGATTTACTGCTGGGCCACTTTCAGGATTGTGAAGAGCTGTGTGTTGCTGTCCTATTAATCGCTTTTCAGGCTTATAGATTTGCATTTACTTAGGCCTGTACAAGTGGTCTTATGTTTTGCAATCATTATTAAACTTAGGAAGATATTTTTAATAGGGACTACTTAATTTCGACAAAAAAATGCTTACATTTTTGTTGTTCATGAGAATTTGAATGATTATTGGAGTCATTCTGGGATGAACATTGATTATTAATTATGCTTATTGGTACATTTTAGAGCCAAAGAAGAGGAAGAAGCAAGAATTCAGAAACTTAAGACATGCCAGAATGATATCCATTCAATAATTCAGTTGGCAATGAGCACCTTACTTTCATGTCCACACCAACAGCTGCTACAGGTGTCACCGAGTGAGCGAGCTACAACACTTGAGGAAGTGAGGGGCAGCATTGAACATTTGATAGAAAACTGCCAAAATAGGGGGACATCTGCGGAGGACATTGAAAAGGCGTTGCAGTTGGTTTCAAAAGTGCAACAGGTGTCCCAGTTTATTACTGCAGATACAGGTAAATTTTTTTAAAGTTCTCATGGACGTAGCAACTGGTCACAGACCCAACTTTTGACCACTAAAAGTCTCTGAAAACACATCCATACTTTAAAAGAAAGAAAGAAAACTACAACCAGTGGAACAAACTATCTTAACAAAAGACGTTCTGATAGAATATAGTTTGTTCCAAAATCATGTTCCTCTTTTTTTTTCTTGACTGAATTCATTTTTGGATATATTTATATAGATATCTTTCAAGGAAATTTGAGTGAAATATTATTTACACAAATATTAGGTTTCAAACTGAAGGTGAATGTCATCTAGTAAATCCTGAAAAATGAAAAATTCACTACAATCGAAGAAGGGTAGTAGAGCTCGCTCAGATTAACAAGTTTTAGTCGAGTAAAAGGAGTTTTTTTTGTGTGTACTTAATAGTTATAGTGATAATTGAGAGTCGGGTATGTGGTATTCTCAGTTTCCACTTGAGTATTTGGGGAATAAGGGGGAGGATTTACATAACCTGGTTTCTCTCAACTTTGACTAAAACTAAAGCTGATAAAGAGACTAGACAAAGGTTTGAACACAATGAAACAATTTTTATTTATACAACAAAAGGGCCCGGCATGGCCAGGTGGATAAGGCGCTCGACTCGCAATCTGAGGGTCGCGGGTTCGAATCCCCGTCCCACTGAACATGCTCGCCCTTTCAGCCGTGGGGGCGTTATAATGTGAAGGTCAATCCCACTATTTGTTGGTAAAAGAGTAACCCAAGAGTTGGCGGTGGGTGGT